>NW_012267443.1:1299126-1372614 GCF_000151885.1 Dipodomys ordii
TGAAGAGCTGAGGGACAGTGCCCAGGCCCAGAGTTCAGGCCCCACGACCGGACCAAAAAAAAAAAGAAAGACAAATATCCCATGTCCGCTCTCATTTGCAGAATCTAAACCTAACAAAGGAAAAGCAAGTCTCAAGGTAAAGCAGAAACCAGCAAGAATGAGGAGGATGAAATGAGAGAGTAAGCTGTGTGTATGTGTGTATGTGTGAGTGTGTGTGTGTGTGTGTGTGAATAAGATCAAAACACTTTATATGCATGTATGAAAATAGAATAATCAAACCCTCTAAACTTATTTAATAAAGGGAGGACAAAGATAGGCAGGAGTCATAGAGGGTGAATTTGCTAGAAGTACATTATGTACATATGTAGAGGTATGAAAACAAAGCTTCTTTGAATAATTAATCTCTTTTAATTGCAAAGGAGAAAGAAGAGGCCAGCGGAAGTCCCATGAAGATGTATCAGCACAGAGTTAGACCTACAACTGGCCTCTGACCAGGTTCCTCTGCCCGACACGGCACACCCCCAAACAGTTGTTAGCGCACCACCGGGACTAGATCCATTTAATGAGACTAGTTGAGAGAAATGATGTGGTTTCATTTGTCATGGCTGTATCACAACACACCTCTTGGCTCAATGATCACATTCTATCCCTAATTAAGTATCTAATTAATTAATACACTGATAACCTTTTTCATGCTAAGGACTGCACTGAGTAGAGTGTAGGGGAAAAAAACTGAAAGGAGTCCTCGGTGAGCAGACAAGCAGCTGTCCCCAAGATGTGAGGCTCCTGGTCCTTGGAGTATAGTTTTATGCTAGGAGGTGGCAAAGGAGAAATATGGTTATAGGTATAGTTACAGTCACCAATCAGCTAATTTAAGATAAAGAAGGCACCTTTGATTTTTCAGATAAGTGCAATATAATCAAGAGGGGTTGTCTTTTAAGTGTAGGAAAGGACATCTAAGTGAGGTAATTTGAGAACAATTGATGGGCCATCCTGGACTTTGACAATTGAACAGAGCCATGAGCAATGGCCTGTGGCAAACCAGATGAGGCTTCAGGATGTTGGGGACGCCCAGAAAGCAGATTTCTTCTCAGAGACAGCAGAAAGGAGCCCAGACACCTTGAGTAACCTAACATGCTCATCTTGAGCATCTAGCCTCAACACTGGTAAGACATCTGTGTGGTTTGAAGTAACAAAAATTGTGTCAACTTGTTAAAAAAAACTTCTAAAAAATCCTAACCTTCTCCTAGGGACCTAGTAATCTATTTAGGAGTGGTACAAGCACTAAACAATAAATACACAACAAAGAGTGTGTTTAGAAACCAAGGTCCCAGGGAGACATTTTGGATATCACCTTGTCAGAGGCCAGGTGATCTCTGGGTATGCAGGTGTGTGCAAATGAACAAGCAAAGATTTAAAGTCAGAACAAGCCACAAGCAGCCTGTGAGGGAATTCAGGCAGAAGCAATCCTTCATGTGCAGCCCATGGTTGTTAAATGCAAGCCATGTGTCTGGAAAGCGGGACGTGATTCAGTCTATTAACGTGATCAGGGCTCTGGGGTCCTGACAGGAAGAGGTCTGGAGTGCAGCACTGAGGATGAGCTGGAAGAAGGCCTAAGGAGGTCACCACACAGACAATATCATATGCTTCTTGAGCCAACAGAGATGGATCATTGCACACAGCTCTCCGGGGGCTGCTTTTGCAGAAGGAACTGCAGCTGGGTGGCTGGGAAGTCAGCACTAGTGGGCTGGGAGTGAGGCAGAATATCAGAAATTACCTGTAAGAATTTCAGGCCAGATGATTGCTCAGTAAGTAAGCCTGGAAAGTGAGCAGCATCTCTGGGGTATGACCATGGAGTTGATAAAATGGGGCATTGCAAAACATCTTCAGTACTGGGGCACTGTCTGGGACTCCGGGTTTTATGAGGTGAGCTAAAGAAGTTCCCAGGCTGGTCCATGTGGCTTGGTCCTTACCTCGAGGAAGAAATGACATTGATGGGATCATATGAAGATTCAGCCAGGGACCTTCCATGTTCAGGACCATTAGGAGAGGCTGAATGAGACAGGCAGGCAGGATCTCATTTGGAACAAACAAATCTATCCCACTAGGCAAGAAAACATTTATTCTTTATCTAATGAATATTAGCAAAGCATGAACCAGATGACATAGCACTTCTGGGTGCTGCAAGACTGACTGGCCCCCTGAATTTATGAGGTTTACAAATAAATAATCTAGGGAAGATAATTCTTCATAGTAAGTACAATGAAGACAAAACTTAACACATTAGGTTATCAGTGGAGGGAGGAAGAGAGGAAAAGGCAGCAGTGGGATATTGGGGTGGGGAGACATGACAGAGGCGGTTCACAAAGGAACTGAGAGTCAGCGTCACAAGGAGAAAACTGAGGGACAGCCAGGTGCCAGTGTCTCAAGCCTGTGATCCTAGCTACATGGAAGGAGGTCTGTGCCAGTCCAGGCAGGAAAGTCCCCGAGAGACTCTGATCTCCAATTAACTACTCAAGAACCAGAAGTGGTGCTGTGGCTCAAGTGGTAGAGACCTAGCCTTGAGCACCAAGAGGCTCAGGGAGAGCACCCAGGCCCTGAGTTCAACCCCCCACAATGAACAAAAAGGAAATAAAAGAAAACTGGGGGACCATTCTGGGATGTGGACAGGTTGGCTGTGAATTAGGAAATAAATCAGTGAATTCAATGTGAACAGAAAGGAGACCAGTGAAGGTTAGCAGAACAAGGCTCAGACTAGATAAGGCAGATGTAAGGAGTTTGAAATGGTTTCAAGAGCAGTCAAAACCCATGGAAGGGTTCATTTAATTATACGCATAAAAATCACTCCAGCTTCAACTTTTCCCACTTTGGCCCTGGTATTCCTCCTTCCTTTTCTTTTCTTTCCCCCCGTTCACAGTTCAGAGTCTGGTTCTTTACCTCCTGGAAGAGGGAATTATGTGAGCTTGCTAGTGCTCACAGCACTGTGCCCCAGCTCCAAGACAACATCTCATGGAAGATGCTCTATAAATGTGTTTCTAAACACAAACAAACTGAAGCGCTGAATGGGAACAGACCTCTGTTTTACACGTAATCCACAACAAGGCTCTTACAGCCAAGGATGTGGTTAGCAAACATCCTTGCTGCTACTGGAACTCTAAAAATATCCAAGTGGTGTTTTGTTTTGTTCTTTTTTCCCCAAGTTTCTCCAGGGTTTACGGTGGGGCTTCCTGCGCTATTTCATCACTGTGCTCTTCTCTTCCCCATGAACTTGTGTCCTGCTGTTGTTTCAGTTGGACTTGTCATCACCCCACCTCTCCACTGAGTATACTCAGTCTTTTTTATTCCTCAGATAGTCTGGGAGAGCTATGCCCAAGTCTTTAATCTCTTTCTCCCATGGTCCTTCCATCACCTCTGCCTTTCTGGCTTGTAATAAACCTCAGATCTTGCCTTAAAAGTAGTCTTTAGTTTTTTTTTATGAGTCAAGGCTCCTGAATGAAGTATGTTTTACTACAGACTTTGATAGGATAATGTATGTATGCTGGCTTTTCAGTACTGACCCACTGGGAATGCCCTTCAGAATGCCCTGCTCACTGCGTGCTGAAGCCTGGCAGACTTTCTAAGCAAGATACTGAGGAGAATCACAGGAAGTATTGAATTCCTGGGCTGCTTGTGAGCAATCATGGAAGCTTTCTAACATCTGGGCACAGAAGAAAAACGCTTCATTCCTCAAACAGGCCAGACTACTGGCCTAAATCCCAAATCCTACAAATTAGCCAGAAAATTGCTAGGGAAATCAGAGAAATGAAAATCTGTTCAGCCAGTAATATTTAGCTGTTTGGTATGTTACTTTCTTTTGAAGGAGCACCATGAGTCTCTTTTTTATTGCTTCCTTGTATAAGAGGGCATATTACTTTCCCCAAAACATTTAGTTTGTTTTCTAGTAGTGCCTACCTGTGCTTTAAAATATTATACATTTAAAAACAACTAGATTATAGCTCTAGTTACAAGGTACCATTGAGATACAGAATACTTGTTGATAGTCTATAATGTGGAAAAATAGCTAATTTGCCAAATTAGAGATCTCTGTCACTATCATTGCATACACAACTATTTCATTAATTGTTAAGACTAAATAAAAAAATATGCATTTTTGCAAAATATCAGAAGTGTTATCAACAAGTACCTTCCTCTTTTATTATTTCTTTAGCAAGACTAAAAAGAACATTTCCTAGTTTTCTTCCTCAAATAAGATACCCCTATGTAGTTTTAGTGAATTTACCAATCTTTAAACACCATTGCATCATCAGTGAAATATAATGTATAAAAGGTGATTAAATGTATCCAGTAAAAACTTTTCACCTATAACACCACTTTGAATTTTTCTTGTATAATTTCCTAATGTTGTTTTCAGTCTTTTTATTTCTTACTCCTATCTTGTTAATAGAAAATGGTGTTCAATTTGCCTGTTTTTATACTTAAATTTTGACTCAATTGATAATTCAGTTAAGTAAATATTGAGTAAATAGAAAACATTTTCTGGGACTAAGAAAAGAAAACAATCAAGAAGATAGTAATTCACAGTCAGTCATAAAAACAATAGCTAGCAAAACCCAACCAGGAGTGGTGATAGCAATCTTTCATTGCAGCTACTCCAGAGTGGCAGGTAAGAGGATCATGATATAAGGCTCATTCAGACAAAAAGCACAAGACTCCATCTGAAGTGGCTCAAGTGATAGAGTATTGCTTATTAAGTTCAAACTCTAGTCCAAACCCCAGTACTACCAAAAAATGTGTGTGTGTGTGTGTGTGTGTGTGTGTGTGTGTGTGTGTGTGTGTGTAAGGATTGAATTTTTCCTCCAAGTAGATTGCATTGTGGTCAAGAATTCACAGAACAAGGACCAAACTGATTGTAAGAGTTAAAGCCAGGCACATTACCATGGTGAAAGTCAGAAAATGGGGGGCATGAACCTGGGCAGTGGGGAAGACTGTAGGAAATCTCTTGGACAATGGAATGAGTGGGACTGGAATAAGCGAACCACAGAGGGATGAGCAGTGGGAGAGGAAGGAAAAGGGAGAGCAAAGAGGCAGGGGCAGAAATCTACCTTGATTGTAGTGAAAAATGAGGGAACCAATTAGAGGTAGCCAAAACTTTCCTGTGGAAGCAAGAAGAGGTCAGGCAGGCCAACTGGAGCACAGAGCTTGAAAGACGGAGCTTCCATTTCTTCTGCAGAGGTACAGTCATTCTGGAAATGAAAGGGTAGCTTCGAAAGCACACATTAAAGTAACTTTACTTCATGTTCAGGTGAGTTACTTCAATCACTAAGATATGGTGAAGAATATGTGCTGGTATGCAAATATTCTCCAAGAAGTTGCACTACTGAGAACGATAGGGCAAAAAATGGCAAGTAGCTCAGAGATCAACAGCCCTGCCGGTGACTGAGCTGCAGATTTCAAAGGGGATCCTCTGCAAGCAGATCTCAGCAAGGAAGCTGGAAAAGTGCAGCTGCTTGAACAGCTTAAGTGATTTAGCTTAATTCCTCTGTAAACTGTATTTTAAATGGCTATGAAACCACATTGCTGTGACTGGTATTGTTTAAAGGGATAGATGCCCAGCTAAAATGCTCTGGATTGCTTTCATAACTATTCAGATTTATTCCACTGAGACTTTTCCCCTTCACAGTCTCTATGATTTCAACACTTGGAAGCAATGAAGATTGGACTTCCCAGTGGGAATCACGAGGACTGACTGGCACATGCCCTTCCATTCTTTGAAGAACTAGTGGGATGTACTATTTGAGCTTGCTTAATAACGTAGTTTCTGTAAATAAGGCAAGAAAAGACTCACTTTACCTTGATTTCCATAAAGATCAATGTGACTCTCACTCCCCAAAAGACAAACATCAAGGCTTAAAAGACTTCATTTTGCATGTTGAATATAACAACTAAGTCAGAAAAGAAAAAGACCAATTCAGGAAGAAATGGAGGTGAAAGATAAATCCTTACATGATCAGAGTCTTATTGTGAGTATGTAGTAGAAAACACCTAAGGGAAGTGCATTAAAAGCCATCAGAAGAGTCTGATTTAAAAGTGTTTTATGTATATATAATACATATATATATATATATGTGTGTGTGTATACATACACATATATACATATATATGTGTATATGATATATTTACATGTTTGTGCATATATATATATACAAACTATGAACAGGAAAAGGCATCCACAAGTAACAAGCTCCTCACTTTTGCCATGTGACCCAGATGCCTTATGTACAGCATCTCATCTAACTTTCAGGAGCATCCTTTACCATAACTCAATTATATTCAATAATATCTCCACAGATAGTAAAACAACAGGCAAACTCGGGTCTCTGCAGTTCATGAGTCTAACCTGTGTTCTTCACACTATACGAAGTTAGAGGTTTCTCAAAACAATATGGATTTCGAGGAATATATTCAACCCATAATTGAAAAGGGTTATTGACTGAACATGTCTGTAAGAAAACTTGAAAAATGTCTCTATGTCTTTCCTAGAAAAGAAGTGTATTTGGAAACATAAAATGCTGTAATCCATCCCTAGTGAGTACTTCCCACTGGAAAGCCTCAGGGATAAGGAATATATCCTCAAGATGAATACAAGCCAATGGAAAAGTGAACAACAGGCCATTAAAAGGTTCTTATAGAAGTCAGTATTTCATCAATATTGAAATGAGTGACTACAAAGACTGCAAACATTCTGTCTTAGATGAGAAGTCTCCTTACATTAGGTTGTCAAAATAAGGGTGAGACTGGGATTTAACTTGACAATGAGGAAAAGTGAACCTGCACACAGTGTTTGTAGGACAATGAAATGCCAGTAAAAAAGGAAATGATTAACTAGAATGGAGTTCTATCTCAGAAGTCCCTATCTTGAACCCAAGATAGACAAAACTTCTAGAGAATGTTGAGTATAAAACCTTTGGCATGATAGGGACCCTCAAGTGAGTTAGTGAGATTCAACCAGTGCAGAAGGCAAATATTTTAATGAGCTTCTGTATCTATAGTTGCTAAACTTGGGGTGGGAAAAGAAAGTGAACATTTTGAGGAAAAGGGTGCAGAGAAAATGGGTCTACAGATGGTTAGTCTACAAATCAAGTGTTGGACCCTGTCAGTCTGCAGGTTTGCACTCCTGGGAGCTATCCAGGGTACTGAAGATTCTGTCACAATCTCACCCATTGGACCAATTCCTGCTTTTTTGTTTCTATACACACGTGACATATGGGCCTCTTTACTTCAATCACTCTAAAGCTACTGCTATTTATGACTACCATTACTCTTCAAACCAACTCACAGAGTCTGCTGCTGATTTGTAATTCTAAGCTGTCAATTTGATTTTCCAATAGGCATCCTACCAGAAAAGGCATTAATAAATAGGTCAAAAAGAACATTTTAGATGAAAGAAACAATAATTATTTTCAGTTTAAACTAGATAATTTCTGCAGGAAAACTGTAGAAATGAAGAGTGACATTAGCTGGTAAGGAATTTTTACTTTTTTGCAAAGATAGTTTCAAGGACATCGATAGAACACTGATACAATAAAACTGTTAGGAAAAATCAACATGGAAATGTTATGTCAATTTGTCACAGAGGAAAAAATTATGTGGCAAACTAATAGCCTAAAGTATCTATTACAGTTTTTTTGTTTTTCTGCTAGCACTGAAGCTTGAATTTGAGGCATAGGTGCTGTCCTTTAGCTCTTCTTGCTCAAGGTGAGCACTCTACCTTTTCAATCACAGCTCTACTTCTTGCTTTTTGCTGGTTGACTTAAGGTAAGAGTCTCATACACTTTCCTGTCAGGGCTGTATTCAAATCACAATCTTCAGATCTCAGCTTCCTAAGCAGCTAGGATTACAGGAATGAGCCACCAGTGCCCAGCTATTATACGTGTATAACACATATTTTTTTCTTTAATTGAAAAAAAACTATTCAGGGGTTTAGAATTACAGGAAAAAGTTTTTGAAGCATTTAAGATCACACATATTTTTTTCTTTAATTGAAAAAAATCTATTCAGGGATTTAGAATTACAGGAAAAAGTTTTTGAAGCATTTAAGATCACATTTCATATTTTTCTATTTGCAAGAAGCATGAGTCTATGAGACTCTTATCTCCAATTAATTACACATACAAAAGAGCCAGAAGTGGACCTGGGGCTCAAGTGGTAGACCACCATCTGTGAGCAAGAAAGCTCAGGGTCAGTGCCCAAGCTTTGAGTTCAAGCTTCAGGACTGACACATCCAAAAATTATGAAAGTGAATCATTAGTCACATAAATAGTACACAGACACAAAAATCTTCTAGTAAATCCAGGAACTCTCATGTAATTGTGTCCTGTGTCTGTCTGAGGTTTTTCTTCATCTTCCAACTTCTTCCAATTTTTGTTTAAAATAATATGAATTTTCTTTTAGTGCTGAATACTTGTCACTATACTTTTGCTAAATTCCCCAAGCAAGGAACATGATTTCTAGCTCATTATTATGTGTTCTTCAAGCAAGTCTTCCTCTTAATCTCCAGAGACAACTCCTTTGGATGATCAGGGGAAGAACTGGAATCAAGAGCCCAGGGGTCTAAGCTATACTCTAAGAAGTGTCTGCAAGTGATGGTCTGTGGATTCTGTGAGGTTGGTGAATAGTAGTTACCAGTTTGGGTGTATATCTACACCCTCTTAAATAAACAAGTCCAGTCAGCAGATATAGTGTCCATGTCTCCAGTCCTTCTCAGTAGAGTTGTTTCTCTTCACCTGACTTTGCCTCCAGGCTCTCATTGGGAGTGGCTTTCTATCTGCAGCTAAGTTCTACCGCAGCAGTAGCCACTACTTCCTAGAATTCTGGCACTCAACTAACTTCACCCTGCCAGTGATACAAGTTCTCATTCTTTAAAACCCAATAGCAGTTCTGATTCTGCCTTGCCTAACCATTGGCTGTGTGCCCTTGAACTAGCTCTGCAATCTCTGTAAGCTTCAGTTTTCTTACCTGTCACAGAGGTATAGTTGGGATTACTCGACAGTTTCTGGAAGGATAAAATTAAATAACTGGTCCAATACTAGGCAACGACTAAAAAAGTGAAAGTATTCAATGAACTGAATAGTACTGGAAATGAATTGATAATGCTAAGTCATTTTTCTTTTTACAGAACATTCATATGAAAGCCAGTTTTTCTCTGGGCTGAAAAACTTTAGATCGTCTTCTCTAACCCATCCTTTGGATATGGTTCCATCTTTTACCACAGCTTCGTAATTTCTCTTCATCTTTACTTCAGGCTCCAGTTTTGTGTGGATTTCTATCCATCTAGAATCAGCTGTTGCTACCTTTCTACCCCTACTAGAAGTGGATAAGGACATTTCAGAAAACCCACAGTTCCATTCTCTTTAAAAGGAACTTTTTTCCCTAGTGTGTTTTAATCATGTGAGCAAAATATGGCAAAGATTATGAAGAAGTAGGGTTTGATCTCAACTTCTCTGAGCAACTAGTAAAGAATAGTTTGTGATGGAGATATAACCATGGCGAATGTTAATATTGTAATGTTACCTCACGAGGACACCTCATGTCCATTAGCAATTTTACTTCATTCATTGATATGAATGAAGGTCCCAAGTCAGTCTGGAAATTGCTAATAGAGTTTTTTTTAATTATCTTTAGTTGCACAAGGGAAGTATCATTTAACAAAGCAGCATATGAATATAATGCCAATAGCTTTTTAAAAATGCTAATGGCTTTTAAAAACAAAAACTTTGAACTAACTAGACAGCATATAGACACACTGCTTTTCATGGAGGAAAGGGGGTGGTAAAATTTGTACACACAAATTAAAGTAAACTGAAAAAAGATGGGGCACTGTTTTAATAAACTAGGAGCATGTGGCTGGGATGATTATAATGGCTGGAATAAAGAACATGTTGAACTCCTTACTTTGGGGGTGAGTGCTTGGAATATTTCATTAGGACGTGGAGACAAGTGGATTTAAAACATACCATATTTTTAGCGGACTCTTTCCCATGCATGGAGGCACAATATAAATATGACTTTTAACAATGCCATGTTGTTTTAAAATGCTATGGCTTCCTCAATATATAACCTGAATATAAACAAGATGTCTGTCGAGCACAGGTAAAACATACTGCTCCACAGAATAAATGTATAATATGCACCTATTATTCTTGGTCCCCTTAATGAAAGGAACTAAGGACACTGCATAAATTCTTCAACACATGCTTCACTTCTCCAGCAGTCTTGCGCTGTAGAATGTCATGCTAACAAGATGTGATGCTAACAAGAAGCTAAACCCGGTGTAGCAAATGGGTCATTTAAATGTATATAAACATACCAGCATCCACAAAGACAGCAGCCATTTAGGGGGGAACTAAATGAATCCCCAGACAGATATATTTTAGGTTAATGTTCCATACATTTTTTTTCTACATGCTAACCATTTCAGTTCTGCTCAACAGTGGAAAAACAATATTCTGCTAGAGAACAAGAAGTCAGCATGCAATTATCTCCCAGGCTCATGCAGTATACATAATTATTTGGGAGAGGGAAAGGAAAAAAGGCTGCTCTACCTGAAGGCCACCAACTTTATTTGGCTGTGTCAGAACAACTCTTAAATACCAATATACAGGCCACAGTTACTAAAGAAACAAACTACCCAGCAACTTGCATAGATTCAGGAAGTTTGGATCTTTTTATACTCTCATTCTTGGAAGTGAGAGGATCAATCTGAGATCTTAATCTCTTTCTTTTCTCAATCTTCACTATCATCAGGCATCTCAATCTGGTGGTTGATTGACATGAAATCCATGATGCAGTGATTTCTGCTATGGGTTTAGAAGGAAGAAACCTAGATTATCCGGTATTTGTCCAGGCCTGAAGCAGATGGCAGCCCCTTCTATAACCATGCAAGGCTCTGTTATCTGTTCATACCCTCCAGGCTGCACAACCTCCAACAGTAATGCTCGGTAAACAGCACTGATGCAGGGAACTGAGGATCTTGAAAATAGTATTTTTAGCTAATTAAAGCGAGCTTTCTATTAAAAGGAACATTTGAAATCTTAAAAAGCAACACGTGATTAAAAAAATTCAGGGACAACTGTTTCAGGAAAATGAATACAAGTACTTCTTAGAAGAAAAATAAAATAATCTATTGTACTTGTAGACTATAATCTGTAGATTATAGTGAAGCTACTATTTACTTGGTATTATTTATTCATCATATACTAAAAATGGCAGCACACATATCCAATTCTATATTCTATAGATGAATGAAGCATAATGGGGAGGGGGGGAATGCAGTCAATAGTTCATTGCATATACCACAAAATTAAAAATGTAAGGGAAAGGACAGATTAAAGGGAGGTGAGAATGTTGAAGGGGGTGTATTCATAAACTGCTTTGTCATATACCATTTCCTTTGTACAACTACTTAAAGATAAATAAAAAATTAAAATTCGGCCTATTTAGTCTACTGGCTGGATTAGATAGCTCAGGCTCCAGAAATGATTCTGATCTTGGCTTAGCATTTGTAGGCAAAGTTGGTCTGAACAGCTTCCAAAAGAACTCTGGCCAACCCAACCGGGTACCAGTCAATTAGGACAGAGCATCATTTAAGCTGAAGGGGATAGTTATCTGAGCCTAAAATCAGCTGGAGACTGAGCTGCTGCCATGTCAGCAGGCTGCCTTCCCCAAGGCTCCAGCACAATGAATCTGGCTCCTTTGTCACTAGTCATTTATATTCAGGCTGACAACAGTTGCTTTAAAAGGAGATACTAAATTTTTGTGTCATATTTTATTTCTTTTTCTCCCTCCTCTACATCCAATAAGCCATCAAGGAGAAAGTTAAATGTGACTTTATTATTCAATATTTTGTACCAATCTCAAAGGAAGAGAGTACTTTATTAACTGTGCTTGGCTGAATTGGAAAAAGTGAAGAATGAACTACTTGATATTATCTGGACAATATGTGGTAGATATCTTCCCAATAAAACTTTCACTATTTACCAGGATTTCTTTGAGAAATGGAGGATGGCTGGCAATGATTAAATGTCATAGAACCTTGTCTATAAAACAACCAAGATGTCAAGGAAAGCCCAAATCTGTTATGGGATCAAACCATCAGAGTTTCCTGATCTGATATTATTCGAAATGACTTTTAATGGTGAGTGAATGGCTTCCATAGGGCAACTGTTTTCTACATGGAGTTCCAATTCCAAATCTCCTTAGCAATGACCTCAGCTTGACTCCAAATTTAACTGTACACATCTAACCTCAAGGGCAGCTTCTCTAGCAAAACTCCAGTTGTCATTATTTTTGCCTTCTAAAGCAATGTGTGTATTGTAACCAGGCTGGTATGAGGGTAATTATTATATTAATAAAGCTACTCTTCCCCGGAGATGTGGCTTTGTGGTTTTCAAAAAGCCTCAACCCCACAGCCAAGGAGTAGACAAAATTCTTCTAGGAGTTGTTTTGCAATAGTTTGTGGCAAAGAATGGCAGAATGTCATAAGAAGGAAACAGAATTAAAGGGGAAGGAAATTTTGAAGAAAAAATACAAGCTAGGATTCCTTTCAAGTGGCGTGCTGATCTTAGGCTACGGAGCACAGCTGGAAATGAAGGAGGGTGAACTACCCACAGAGCCTCAGGCGCCCTCTACAGATGGCTTTTCCAAGCTTGTGGCCATAGAAAGTCGCAGAAAACCATACAAAAATATTCCATATCATCATCAGGACAAAATCATGTGCTTTGTGCAAAGGACATCTCCTTCTGAGCACAACATACCTGAGCTCTCGCCATGACAATAAACCTGCTATTTGTATTGATCTTCCAATGAGATGTTTTAAGTTCAGGGACTCTGGTGAATCCAACAAATCAGATACAGAGGTAGAACAGAGATCAGATACCAATGTGGAGTTAGAAATACCTGGGGCATATCTATAGAAAAAAAATCAAATATTCAAAACTTACCCTAATGTCAAATGTTTAGAAATGTAATCATTAGACTGACTATCTTAACGTCCTGGAAATGTTGAAGGTAGAAAGTGGTCATTTGTAACATACTCCACCTATCAGGCTATCTTTAGCTGTGATTTTTAAATGATTTGTTGGTTCATCCCACAAGGTGGGATTTTATCTTTTTTTTTTTTTATCAACTACTGTTCTTTTATCAACTACTGTTTTTTCAAGGGTTGATTGAGAGCCTTGAGTCAACAACTCAAAAGAGACCCCAAAGATTCTAACTAGGTGAGCAAACAGCTCAGATGTGGCAGTCTGGAGGGGGATGAGCTGAGATTTACTGTCAAG
This sequence comes from Dipodomys ordii, assembly GCF_000151885.1. Classification (NCBI taxonomy): domain Eukaryota; kingdom Metazoa; phylum Chordata; class Mammalia; order Rodentia; family Heteromyidae; genus Dipodomys; species Dipodomys ordii. Next base: position 1,312,461 of record NW_012267443.1, read on the forward strand.
GGCATCTGATTTGTGCAATGGCTCACCTCTAGCCTTGACATCATTTAATTGAAAAGCAACCAGTGAAAGACTCAAATTTAATGGCTCAAGATAAGACCCAGTATTTCTTTAACTGCTAACGTTGTCCTGGTGATTCTAATGTACAAGAAGAGTCAGAATTCCTTATTCAGACAAAGCAAGGTTGCTATGTTTAGGGACTCTCTGTCTCTAGATCTAATATTTTCATCTCCATTGATCTGACATTTTAGATGTCTATAAGGGTTTCATTCATCAAATTAATGACCATTGATTGAGTTGTCTATGATTTGTAAGGCACTGTCCCAAGTGGTATAAATATGCAAATAAGCAAAACTCCAGACTCAAAGTTTATATTCTGAAATAATTAAGACAATGTAAAGTACTTAAAGAATCTCACTGGCTGTATTACCTTATACCTACCATCCTAACTCCTTATGAAGTGGTGATCTAGATCTAGATCAAGGCCAACCAGAGAAAAATGTTACTGAAAGCTCATTTCAATCAATAAGTGAATATAGGGGCTCTCTTTTGTGATCTCAAGTACTCAGGAGGCTGCAAGTAGAGTTCTCTTGGTCTGGGGCCTGCCCCAACTAAAATGTGAAACCTTATCGGGAAAATAATTAAAGCTACAAAAGCTTAGGAGCATGACTCAAGAGGTAGAGTACTTGCCTAGCAGGCTTAAGGCTTTGAGTTTGAACCCTAGTTTTGACAGATGATAGATATATAGATATATCTACAAATATAATGATAGATAAATATAGTGAATTGCCAGCCAAAAGGCCAACTTTTACTTAGAGACAAAACTTGCATATTAAATACCAGGAACATTTCAATAGAGTTGCTTTTTAGGGGAATAACAAACTGCTGAAATGAGGACACAGGATGACCCATTGCAACAATGACACCCACAAGACAGTATATTGGAAATGAACTTAACAACCTCCATGGGGAGAGGCGTGAGAGAGGTGGGGGAGGGAAGGATATTGGGAGAACAAGAAGTGTACTCATTGCCTTACTCATGTAACTACAACCCCTCTGTACAGCATCTCTACAATAAAATAAAAAATTCCTTGTACTATGTTTTTCTTATAAGAAAGTTTGTTGTAATTTTATTTTTTAAATTTCATAAAAGAGGTTCCCATTTCTATAAAGAAATCTTCGGGTTCAACCTCTGGGATAAGTACAAATTATCATTAGTATGCATAGCATTGAAGCCTATCAACTTAAGCAAGCCCACAAAAGTTTTCTCTTTTATCTGTTCCAACCTGAAACCAGCTATTTTAGAAGAAAGCTAGGTATGGTAGCATATACACATAATCTTACCACACAGGAGGCTGAGGCTAGAGGATTTTCAGTTTGAGGCAAAGATAAATACCTTACCTAAAAAAAAAGAAAAGAAAAAGAAAACCAAGGGGGAAAACAAGAGGAGGTAACAATGCTCAGTAGGAAATGTACTCATTACCTTATTTATGTAACTGTAACCCCTCTGTACAGTATCTTTACAATAAAAGAGGGGGGGAACCAAGCAGAAAAATGAAGACTAACTCACACTAGAAATAAAGAGATAACTACTGTAAAACTCTCAGAAAGGTTAAGGAAAGTCAGTGATTTGGGAAGGATGGACAAGAGAAATAATTTTATGGATTTTGTATTTAGATACAAAAAACAAAAGAGCCGGGGGCTGGTGGCTCACACCTGTAATGCTAGGTACTCAGGAGGCTGAGATCTGAGGATCACAGTTCAAAGCCAGCCAGGGCAGGAATGTCTGTGAGACTCTTAGAGACTCTTATCTCCCATAAACCACCAGAAAACTGGAAGTGGCACTGTGGCTCAAGTGATAAGAGCACTAGCCTTGAGCTCAAGTCCAGAGCTCTAGCCCTATGACCCACAGGGGGACAGGGATGGAGGGGAAAAACAAAGATGGAGGCAACAATGCTTGATAAGAAATGTACTCATTACCTTGCTCATGTAACTATAACCCCACTGTACAGTATTTTCACAATAAAAAACTTATTAAAAAACTAACCAAACAACAACAAGGCATAAGACTTTTATCTTCTCTGCTATTTTACATACAACTTGAATTTTTACCGTTTCCTTGGTTCACAGATCTAAGAGCAAGTGCTTACCAAGACATATTTGAGGATCACTTGCCCTTTATACCCAACTACCCCAAGATGTTACATGTGAAAACCATATGGGGCACATAAAGGATAAGAAAATGGGCTTAGGAAAATTACAAACCTTAAGCCATATTATCTAAACCAAAGGACAGATCAGAGTTTTTCTCCAAGACTGGACAGCAGAGGCCTGAGATAAGGACCCAAAGATTGTCTCCATGGTGAGATAATCTACTGAAAACTTACTTTCTAAATGAACACAACCTCCCCTCCACCCCCCAGCAGGTGGTCAAATTTGATATTCACATCATGAACATTTTGCATGTGGAGTTTTCATTAGAACAAGTTTAACACATGATGGACAACCTGTGTATATCTGCAGATGTGTTGTGCGTGGCCATGAAACCTGTGTGGAAAGGATAATTCCTGGCCATTCCACCTGATTCTCGCTGAAGGCAATGCCCAATCAAAGTGCAGAGCTCAGCAAATAAATGAGTTGCTTTGACAGGAAATTCCAACAGCAATTTTAATTCTGATCAGGCTTCAGGAAATGGAAAAGAATAAAAACACATCAATTATAGTGACAGGAAGTTTTAAATCACATGGCGAGCAGCTGTTGCCAGAAGATGTGTCTGCCAGCTTTGTGAAGGAGCTCGGGATTCTGGTGTGACCAAAATTTTACACCAAAATGTTATAGGCTGACATCACTCCATAATTGCATGTTATCTCTCTACAAGGGTAAAGAAAATGACATAGTACGGAAAGCATATCATTATTATAAAAAAATCAACTTGACTGAAAGGTTTGGAATGCATTTTGAAAAAGCATATACACATATACTTCCATGCACAGAAAGCCGACCTCCCTGACAATTAAATCATCACCATCCATCGCTGATAAAAATTTTGTTTAATCAACATTTAGGGATGACTCCTCATTCTACCTCATGACCAAGGGCTAGATTCTTCTTTCCTGTCCGCTAGGCCTCCTGTTGAAGACACTCTTTCCCTTCATGGTGTGTGTCTTAATGCTTTTAATCTGGCTCTACAGGAAAAGATACCTAAAAGAAATCCTGACTGATACAGGGCAAGTCAGAACAGAATGCACTGTACCATTTGGGGGAGGAGAGAGGTTGAATTTCTACACGGCATGAAGTACAGGCCCTCCCTTCAAAAGAGTTTTAACTCTGAGTCACTCTAGACAAATTATAACATAAATTCACTTTCCTAGAATTTATAAAGTGCCTTTCTATAAAGTTCAAAGGGGCTCAGAACTTTCTCTGGTTTGTTGCCTTTCCTGCTTCCTGCTTAGGAACCTGGGGAGAGATGTTAATGACCATGTGCTCATAAACGGCCTGTGGAAGAGGTTATAACTCAAATTTGCCCTTTCTTCACCTAATTAAAGGCTTCCCTCTTTCCTGAAATTCCACAAGCCCAAGTATATTCCTCCTTGTTTTAACTGATAAACCCCCAGTTTATCAACTTTCAAGGATAAACTAGAGACAGATTGCCAGGTTGATCTCAGAAATTTAGAGGCAGTGGCACAAAGGAAGTATTTAAAAGTTCAATTCTGAAATAATGTTCACCTTTTCAGGACGTTATAGCAATAAATATAGTAAGTCTGGAAGTATTTACTAATTTTTTGACACATTGGATTTAAGAAATTTTAAAATAAGCCCTGCAGTTGGATAACGTGCAAATTTGAGGGACCAGAGGACATAAACAGACTTGATGGGATTGATCATGGACTGACATTCCAGAATTCTGAAAAGTCAAGACAATATTTTAATGTTGCTTCTAATTCCTACAACATAAAACAGCATAATGAAATTATAAAGGGGAAATAAGTAGCCTGATTTCTGATCTCTCCTTGGTCTTTCCTGGTGTGTTTACTGTCAGCATAGCTTAGTGGAAAGTATATGGAACTCTGAGTCAGGCAGAACTGTGAAACCCTCTCCAAATGGTTAGTTGCTGTATAACTTCAGTCCAATTTTTTATTCTCTCTCTGTCAGCTAAGTTGGCTGAAAAAATGAGAAGACAAACAGGACTTAACTCATAAGGTTTCAGAGAGGACTAAAGGAAGCACTGGATGTAAAGTATTTGTAAGAGTAAATATGTAATAATCATTAATTACCTCAGTCATGCTTATTATTAATCATGTTGATGTTAGTCATCCTGACCAGCTTACTTTTTTGTCTCATGCTGTGCTGTGATGTTTATGACTTCTCCATGAAGACTACCTACCTTTTAAGCAAATGGATACTGTCTTTGCTAGACAAGCCATAGAGATGGGGCTGCAGGAATGTCCTAGTCCCATCACCAGTTTCTCTGTGTAAGTAATGTGTCTGGAATTGTGTAAGGAGGCGGTGGTCATCTCTAATAAGCAAGCTATTGCCAGTGTTAGTTTCTGCTCCAGTTAGCTCAGCACTAAGCCCATGTACTGTGGAGGTCAAGGCTAAGACAGAGCCTTCTTCTAACTCCTATCTCAAATAACTTCCTCAGAAGAACTGTGCAGAAAACAGGTTTTCTTCTCCCCTTCTCAACATGACCCTGAATTTCACTCACCCTTCAAGTAATAATTGGTAGGATAGGACTAAGATTGCTATTAACTAGAAGAAACTATTCACAAATGGATTGTTTTTAGTGGGTCTGGGGTGTGAGCTCAGACTCCTGAGGTTGCTAAGCAGGTACTCTATCGCTGAGCCACGCTGCCCAGCACTAGCTAGGTTTAAAAAGATGGCCTACACCCGACTGCTTATGCCCACAGTGCTAATGCTATGTGCGGAATATTTATGTCCCCCTTCCTCCTAATTCTTAAACAAAATGTGATGGTATTAACAATTGGGCTTTTGGTGGATGATTTATTCATGAGGGTGGGGAATCTTGTAAGTGGGGATTGTGCCCTCATAAAAGACTCCAGAGAAATCTCTTCCACCATGTGAGGACAAGACCAGAAAGCAGCCTCCATAGACAATGAACTTTCTTGCTCTTAGACTTTCCAGCCTGAAAAGCTGGGAGAAATAAAAATCCATGGCTTTTTTGTGCCCCAATTTACAGTACTTTGTCAACATAGCCGAAATGGACCAAAGCAGCATGTATTTTTGGATCTCCAAGAATGATGGGCATGGATGGGTAAAAGAGAGGTGGATATTTCCAGCCATGAGAGTGTTTTACCAACATAGTAAATACAATTTCATTTTATTTCAAAGTCTCTATTTCAATTGTTCATGGGGCAGACTACTTCAGGAGTTTCCAAACCAATCCTCCAAGTCTTAACTCAGTCGGCACACTGATGTTTCATTTAATGTTTCTGGTTCTGATTCTTTCCACAGCTTTGTTTGACGTCTGTCTATGCTAACTACATTTTCCATTTCCATTACAACCTTTAACAAAACAGAAAAACAAAGCCTTGGAGTCTGGCTGCACTATCCTTCAGTACTTCCTCAGTTTCTAGGTTTTGCATCATCAAGAGTCTTGGCTACCTGATTGCATGCATTTAGCAGTTCACATGCTGATTTGCCAGCTCTGAGATGGATCATCAATTGAAACAAGGTGTAAGGCACATGTTCTCAGGCAATTTAGGAGACTAGAAAAATTTTCTTATAATGTTGAACTTTCTTTTAGGAAGTCATTGGTAGTGATGCTTCATATTTATTATTTTCAGACTCTTAAAAGGTTTAGACATGTGCAAACCAAATTGTGTGATGCAGAAAGGACCGATTGCATATAGGATCATTTTCTGCCAAATTCATATCATATACTTTCCTACCTCTTTCTTGTCTAGTGATAAAATCCCAGAATAGAGCATCAAGGAATGTAGGAATAAGCTTTTCTTGAACCAGAAGTCCACACTGCAAATGCTCATGAAAGCAGTCTCTTGGTTTATCTCATATTATCTCTACATAATTAAATTTTTCCTCTGTCTATTCAATTGCATAGTCCTTCAGCATGATTATATACAATTAGTTTGAAATTAGTCTGTTGCAAAAATCCTCCAAAACATGTTTGTGTTTTACAGCTAAAATCGGGAATTCTTTTTCATCCTGTCCTCTTTTCAAAGCCCATTGTGTCAAAATATAGAGATTATTAAGAAACCAAGAAAAGGTAAAAAAAACATTGAAGCAGGGTTATAAAGGAGAAATTTATAAGATACATTATAATTATTTATAATTATTTATTACTGTTCAATCAAAAATGGCATTTTTAAGAGGCTACAGACATGAGCAAACAAATTGAACACATGTCACTGTGTTTCACCTTCAGACTCATTCTTGAAAGTGTTATTGGTCCCTTCATTCTATTCATCTGCAAGATTTATACTACTAATATTATTTCTTCTTGGAGGAAGCTTTTCAGTAGAAATAGCTATAAAAACAAACTTTGTCAGCACACATAACTAAGGTACCATCAAGGGGGGACAGTGTACATCACAGAACCACTTGCTGAGCACTGTGACCTGGAAGAACATCTAAATGGGCAGGGTTGGATACATGAATAATGAAGGGTAAGAATATATCCCAAGTAATTTAACTTCACATTCTGAATACAGAGAGCAGAACAAATAAAGGTCCTGGCCACTCTCTCTCACCTCATCCTCCCAGTTTATTACCTGGGTATGTTTCAATGTATTGTTCTTAAAGAGATTAAATATGCAAGAGCACAGAAACTCAAAATTCTCTCCAGACCTTCTACATAATCCTTGTCTTATGGCCTCCTCCATATTCTTCCACACGGAAAAGATTTGAGATATGCACAAAATCAAAAGTGAACTGGAAGTAGAGGTCGAGATTGCATTTCTTGTTACTTCTTTTACTTCACTACTGTTTTTGATTTTTACTCTTAGACAAAATGCAAAACAGCAAAGTAAGCTTTCCTAAATAGCTATTTCCTTTTGTGTCCCAAACATGGTACTATTTGCTAGGGCTGTCCTAACACAGCACCACATGCTTGGTGACTTAAGTATCAGAAACGTGTTTACTCTTAGTTGTGGAGACTAGAAATCCCAGTCCAGGTCAGTGAAGTAGGCATCTAAAGCCTCTCTTCTTGGCTTTCCAAGGGCCACCTACCCCTGTGTTTTCACATGATCTGGGCTCTTCTCATAAGGACATTAGTCATAATAGATTAGCAACCACCCTAATGACCTCATTGAAATTTAATTACCTCGTTAAAGATCCTGTTTTGAAAATAGAGTGACCTTGTACTGGAGCTAGAACTTCAATACATGACAGAGACACAATTCATCCTATAACACCCTCTAAAAATCACTTTTAGGTGTGCTTTCTGTTAGAACATAGATTTGTATGTTCAGCTGGGTGTCAGTGGCTCATGCCTGTAATCCAGGCATGGCTCACAGCTACTCAGCCATTCCTGTGAATGGCTGGCTTTGAATTAAGGAATTTAAGCCCCGGGACCCCTGACTCCCAAACTATATTCAGGTGAAATTCAATCCAGACCAGATGTCATTAATGCTACTGGAGAACTTTTCAGAAGTAGAAACTTTAAGGGTCCACTCTAAATTTTCTGATTCAGAAATTCTAAGAGTGAGGGCCATATAATTTATTTATACTTTAATACATACTTCAGATGGACCCTACAGTTTGACAACCACTAGAACAATCTAAGTGGCAATTTTAACATAGTAAGAAGTATTTGGAATGAAATAGTCTTCTTTTATAAACCTAAGAGGTACCTTGCTAACTCATATCTTTACTTTGTTGAGTATACAAGGCCTAATAGTTGTTGTCTCTAATGTTTTAGTTTCTTCAAGTCAAACTCCAACTGCAACTTCCTCCAACTACTTCTTCCAAGGATTTCTCCTTCCTTGAGATCTCCCATGCTGAACCAAGGACCGATCAAAATTCCTTGTGTCAAGTTACTTCTGTATCACCCAAATTACAAATTTAAATGGAGGTCCTTCCAGTTTCTGCCTCTTATATTCTAGAATTACAAATGAGCTCAATTGAGAAGACAGATGCTTTTATGACAAGTTTGTGCCAAGGAATAGAAAAATTATGTCTAACAGTTACTAAGTTAGGTTTTTATTATCATCATTTGAGTCCAGATATTTCAGCAACAATTAATGAAACACAAGAAACTCAGAGGTGGCCTGTCAAAATGAATTTTATTCCATTTGCAGACCACTGAATCTTTGGTAATTTTTTTTGTCTAAGAAAAAATTACATTTTAGTGAGACATTCATACTAAACTCACATACAATTATACTCACACAAGCATATGAGAACTTTTCTCTTGAGTTATTCGGAGCACAATGGCAGCACCACTAGATTTTTAATACAAAATAAAACTGGGAATATATAACTTTTCCTGAGGCAATAATCTAAGGATATTTACTCTAACTTTTTCATTAAAAATACATAATAATCCAAAAATACAGTAATCCAAATAATCTAGAGTGATATTTTCTGAAGGCATTCAATCTACACAGAGGCGAGTGGAACATTCTATAGCCAAACATGCATGGCAAGGAGGAAAACAGAACAGTGCCAAACAGAGTGAATACAAGATCAGTGAGTGCTGAGCTATGGAGATTAATTTCATAGCACAGCGGGTTTAACATGTCAATAGGTCATGGATAGTAAGTGAAAAATTAAAGAGATGGAACTTCACCTGAAAACAATTTGTGAAGCCTCATGGCCCACTGAAATACACTATCAGAGGGATTGAAGAAACTGAGCTATAAATCCTCTCTTTTATTGGATAGGGCTTGGGCCTAGTCTTAGACTCCACAAAGACAATATCAAAACTGGAGGACAGCAAAAGAAGCTCAGGGACAGTGCCCAGGCTCTGAGTTCAAGCCCCAGGACTGGAAAAAAAAAGTAAGAAAGAAATGGAGGATAATGTCAACTCTTGTCCAAAAGATTGCTTTTCTTTTTCTGGTTTTGGTAGCACTGGGGTTTAATTCATGGGCTCATGCCTGCTAGGCTGGCAGTCTACCTTTGAGCTAGAACTATGTACCTATTTTTTTCTGCTTACTTTTGAGATAAGATCTAGTGAATTTTCTTGCCTAAGCTAGCCTTGAACTCCAATCTTTTTTCTCTCAGCCTCCTTGCTGAGAGGAAAGAAAGAGGGCAGGATGGAACTCAACGAAGATATTTTTAGCACATAAATTTTATGTGATTTTTATTGAGCCATTACTCTAAAAAGGGACATTAATACCTATCTCTGCTGACTCTGGAAGGGTCATAGGAGGTGGTGACAGAAGTTGCAGAAGCTGTAACAGGGCCATAAAAATATGTTTAGCTTAAATGAAAGGGATACCACAATAATAACATCTTCATGACATTGAAAAAGGCCTCATAATGCTGCAATAAACACATTTGTGCTAGTAGCTTTAGTATGGTCTTGTTTGTGATCATTTGGGTAAATGCCCAAAAGTGGGATTGCTGGGTCATAGGGGAGTTCTATGTGGAGTCTTTTGAGGAACCTCCATACTACTTTCCAAAGTGTTTGAACAAGTTTACATTCCCACCAACCATGCAGTAAGGTTCCCTTTTGTCCACATCCCCTCCAGCATCTGTTGTTATATTAGAGTTCTTGATTATAGCCATTCTAACTGGGGTGAGGTGGCATCTCAATGTTATTTTGATTTGCATTTCTTTTATGGCTAGGGAGGTTGAGCATTTCTTCATGTGTCCACTGGCCATCCTTCTTTCCTCTTCAGAGAAGTTTCTCTGTAAGTCTTTTGCCCACTTATTTATTGGGCAATTGTTTCTTTGAGGATTTGTTGTTGGGGGATTTAATTTTTTGAGTTCCAGGTATATTTTAGATATGAGACCCTTTACTGCAGCATTATTTACCATAGCTAAGATATGGAACCAACCCAGATGCCCCTCAGTAGATAGATGGATCAAGAAAATGTAATATATATATTATACACAATGGAATTCTATGCCTCCATCAGAAAGAATGACATTGCCTCATTTGTTAGGAAATGGAAAGACTTGGAAAAAAATTATATTAAGTGAAGTAAGCCAGGCCCAAAGAAACATAGGTCCCATGGCTTCCCTTATTTGCACTAACTAGTATATGTCTGAGACAAACAGAAAAGGTCAGATGAGTTGATGTTAGGCAAAATGAACCCCAAGACAAAGATTCAAATGTTTTTCTTTCTTGCGATTGTCTCTAACATATTTATAAGATATTTCTTTGTTGCTTTGTATGTCCCTCTCCCATGGTATAATCCCTGTTTTCACTGTATTTGATGTTGGTATAATTTGTGGAGGGGAAGGGCAAAAACAAATTGTTAAAAGTAGGGATACAGGTGGACACATTGCAACAATGAGATGTACAAGACATTATGTGGAAAAACGAACTTTACAACTTGTGGCTAGGGGGGAGGCGGGTTGGGAGAAGATGGGAAGGGATGGTAAGGGGAAACAAAGGAGGAGGCTACAATGCTTGATAAGAAGTGTACTCATTACCTTGCCCATGTAATTGTAACCACTCTGTATGGTATATTCACAAGAAGAAAAGAAAAAAAAAGAAAAAGACCTCATAAGATAGAAAATATTTAAAAAGTATTGCTGGAAAGAGAAGGCGAAAGAATAAATGAAAGAAAGTATATTTAAGGAGGAAGAATATTCATATACATTACAGAGACAGAGCATAAAGTCATTTTCAGAATCTCCTTTAAATGGCTGTGCATTCTAATACCAGAAGATCTGGGGATGGAGCCCAGACATGATACAGCTTTTTAAACATCTCCTTGTGATTCTGTCATGCAGTTAGGGGTTAGAAGCACCAGATGACAGAGTAAAAGTGTAGAGAGATATAGATGAGGATTGTCTAGTATGAGAATGTCATACGTGGAGGACCCTGAGTGCTCACAAGGCATTCTGCACTCAGCCAGGAATCCTGGAAGTTCTTAAATGGGGGCAATGTGATCAGAACCATCTTTCTGAATAACCCCTGTTGAAAGCCACTCTGTCATCCATATCCATATATGTGTATATATATATCCATATATATATGTAATATATATATATATATATATATATTACAGCCAGACTGAATAGAAATGGGGCTTTGACATTTATCACTGCCTCATTACCATGGAAACAGAATACTGTAATGGAGGGCAGGTTTCCAATCAGTTCTTTGTGACTATTGCTGCTCTCTTTATCTGCTCTCCATTGTGCCTATTATGTCTCCATTTATTTTGAATTTCCAAACTTTTTTCCCCCATACTTTGTCTCCTACTTAGCCAGACATAGCTGGTCAATTCACTTTAGGTCGGAATGTCCTCAGTGGAATCCTTGGGGCTCATCAAATAGGACAGGGGTTGATAAGTGGAAACCTCAACAGGTTCTACGAAGCAAAGGACATAGCCTCTAAGTTGAAAATACAGTCTATAGAATAGGATAAAATCTTCACTGGCAATGCCTCTGACGAGGGTCTAGAAATCAGGGAGCTCAAAAGCCCCAAAGCCCCAAACAGTAACATAATTAATAAATTGACCAAGAAGCTGAACTGATAATTTTCAGAGTAAGAATGATCAATAAATACATGACGAAATGCTTATTTTCCCTGGACACAAAGGAAATATAAATCAAAACAACATTGAGATTCCATCTTGCTCTAGTCAGAATGGCCATCATCAAGCATACAAACTACTAATGCTAGCAAGGAGTCTAGGAAGAAGGGATTTTAACACACTGTTGCAGGGAATGTAAATTAGTGCAACCACTATAGAAAGCAGTATGGAGGTTCCTCACAAAAATCTAAACATAGAGATACTCTATGATTTAGTGATACCACTTCTGGCATTTATCACAAAGATGGCATGATATGATACAACAAAAGCACTTGCACATTCATATTCACAATAGCCAACTTATGAAAACAGGCAAGATGCCCTACAATGGATGAATGGGTAAAAAATGTTATATATATATATATATATATACATATACATACACAGTGGAATGTTATGCAGCTATTAGAAAGCATGAAATTATGTCAATCGCAGAGAAATGGATAGATACCTAAAATATCATACTGAGCAAAGTATGACAGATCCAGAATGACAAAATGTACATTTTTATATGCAGATCTTAGGCCCAAAATAAAACCTTCCAAGTAAACACTCCCAGGGCATATACATTATACATATATATATATACACACACACACACACATATATATATATAGCATCAAGTTGACTAAATCATTGTATATCCAGGAATGACCCTCCCTATTGTAAACCTTTTGAACACTTAACAGACAATTTAACAAAATGGGTATCAGGAAGCTTAGACAAAATTGGAGTGGAGTGGAGGATATGTGAATGGAAAAGAGAATGAGGAGACAAATGCTGTCAGAATATTCAAGGTACATATTTGATAAAGGAAGGGAGAGCCTGGAAATGAGTTGGGGTAAGTTGCAGAAAGCATATGAAGAAAATGATGGAAGGGATAACTGATCACAAAGTACTGGATATAGACACATTACATGTGTAATACTCTTGTACAACCATTTGATTTTTCAAGTGAAAGAAAGATGATAAAATCTTGTGGCTGGATTGTGTTTTCTTTATATAAATACTTTGAGGAAGAGCTTTTGTCTTCTAAAAGAGATGGGATGTCTAGTCTGAGACAGAGTAGAACCATAGAGAAGAACCATAGAGTAGAACCATAGAGAAGGGTCAGGAAGCACTGGCTGTGAATCCTGGGTTGGCTACTCACCAGCAAGTTGAATTCTGAGTCTTAAAATCTTTATAAAATGGAATATTCATCAGTCTAGCACAGAAGTGTGAAGACAAATATACTTTTATTACCTAACAACCTAGGAATTTGCACCTTTGCTGAGCCAAACCAAAGGTTCTGACTAAGATCTTTAATCAAATTTTATTTTATTAAAATATTAGCATGCACTATTAATTTTAAAAATATTTAATGTTATTCCTGTATATGACATTTGTGGAAGAGATGTTAGAACCTATTTTTTTCAGTTTTAAAAACTAAGATCAAACTAACATCTGTAATAAGAATTCTAAAATAATATACCATTTAATTTGGAGAAAAATCAAGCTTTCGCTTCCAGTGAAAGAGAAAATTTTATTTGGTCAGCTTGAATTGATATAGGAATCTTTTATGGAAACATTAAGACATCTACTGAAAAGATGTTTAAATGGCCATTTTGTGTTAAAATTTATGAGTACTAGTTATGTACAAGCATTTTACTAAAACTCCTATATAATATTTTTAGGTTAACTATATCTGATCTCACTACAACACTATGAAGTAGATGAACCTGTATTTGAACTTAAGAGACATCTTAGAACAAATTTGTGTGGATGCAGAACACGGGGTTCCTCCAATCTGACCTCACCTCTTTCACCTGGAAGTTTCCATGTCTTGGAAATTCTTTTCCAGCTTATTCTGCATACTTATCTAGAGCTTTCTGGCTTCCGTTGACCTACTTTCTGTCTTTAGTGAAACAAAGGCTATCACACAGTGTCCTGATACTCCTATGAAATTGTTGGATACTATGTTATGTATTTAATAGGTACAGCATTGACGATTGTACTCAATAGTAGTATTTTTTAAACTATTTTCAAAGACTCAATGTGTAGAGAAAGTGGGTCAGCACGAGTGTTATCTCCTGCCATTCTTCCGTCCCACCGAAGGTCAGTTCCCAGAATCAGAATTTGAACCTGTTTACTTAAAAGTTTTCATAACTCTATCTATAAAGTTTGTTGAGCCAAGAATTCTTTAAAAATGCTAAGGCATTTGTATCTCATAAAGTCCTACCGTTGGTATCTTTCATAACTGTTTGAAATGGATGCAAAAGACTAGCTTTATGTATAATTTTTATTTGTTAAGGGAGACTCCTTAAAACTAGTTGTCTGAATGGACTAAATCTTAAGAGGGAATTCCATAATGGTCTATTTTATTTCACACTTCAAAGAGTAATGCATGTACCAGCTCTTCCAAACTGCTGCCAGGTTTGACTTTTGTAGAATCTTTCACTGCCAACACATTGCTGGTGTTGAAATCCAACCCATGTCTCTCACAGCTTCAACAAACACATTTAACACATTTATGCATACATTGGTGAGTGTAAACACGACTCACTTAAGTAGAAAGGATTTCTTAGAATTTTAGTATTTCACCACCATGTCATTCCACAGAAACTACCTTGGGGCTACTATGAAGTTTCAAGCACCTTTCACATAAAACATTGTGACACATTAGCAGAAACTCCACTCGATCAAGAAGAATGACATACTGACTTGGGGGGAACTCTGTAAACCACATGCACTTTTAATTAAATTCATTATAATGCTGTGTCTCTCAGTAGATTTGAGGGCAGATAGAACCACTTAACAATAGCCAAGATCTAATCTTGTTTGTCAGAACTAATAATAAGACAAATGCGATTTCTCACACAGGGACACATCCAAAAAGTTCACGAATGAGCAACTGTGGTGCCTTTTTAAAAAGCAATATTTATAAATGATTGCAAGATGTTACCGGCCTCAGGCCATGGCTGCAGTGTCTAATTCCAATGAATTGGTAAAAGGGGCTATTAATAAAAAAGTACATTTTGGGCAGCTGACATAACTAATTGATCAAGTAATTTGAGTGAAAATACAAAGTTTCACTAGGAAATCCTGACAAGGATGAAATCACTCAATTTTCCAAAGTCCAGAAGACCTTGAAAAAAAAAGAGGAGACCACACAACACTTTTATGCCTAACCAAAACCAAATAAAATCATCCCAACATACAAATAGGCCTCAGATGATATAATATGATGGTAGCTTTCAACTATGTAGGCAAACCTTTCATTTTCTTACCAAAATAGGCCAAGCCAAGGATTACCTAAACAGGGAGAGTATGGAGTCCCATTTCCTCAGCATGTTGTCTCAGTACAAGTGGAAAAGAAAAAAAAATATTCCTCCCTCTTCAGATTTCACCATACCTCACAAAACCAATGTTCAACATAACACTTGTATCTCAAGATCTGGGTTATATTAAAACAAAGTAAGAAGAAATGGTCCCAAGTGAGCAAGAATTTACCTAAACTGACACTTGTAGTAATGGTTACTGGAAGATACTTCACGACTAGCCCACCCAAGGATCCCTACAGCAACCCAAATGGTCAGTGCACGTGAAAATGGCAGGGGTTGCTGTTGAGTCCTGCTGATGAGTCTACTGAGGTTACCTCCATACAGGAGCTACCAAGAGAAGGAAACGGCTGTTCAAGCTCTCTACCCAGAAACCTGACAAAATCCAGTGTCTGCCTGTCTGCCTGCCTGTCTGTCTCTGTCTCTCTGTCTCTCTGTCTCCCTCTGTCTCTGTCTCTGTCTCTCTGTCTCTGTCTCTCTCTCTCTCTCTCACCTCTTTCCCTGGTGAGGAGGTGAGGAAAGCATCCCAAAGCTCATCATCATGAAGATTTCTAAATTTGACAAGAACACTGTCCTGATCCATCCTCTAAGGGAAAGTTGGTATAGAGATGTATTTCTTTAGTCCTCCAAGAAACACTATTGTTGAAGTAATAGTTTAAGGGAAGATATTTTCTAATCATTTTCTTATTTTTACTTTCACAATATGCTCCTGGTAAAAGCTGACAGGAAACCCAAACTGGGATATGTAAGCAAGCCAAAGTGATTACTCTATGGACTTCAAGGCTTTAGTGTAGACAACATTGTGGGAAGGACATTTTCAATGGTCTTTCTGAAGTTAGGAAAATACATATAAGCGTGGAATCCGGTAACACAAATGGAGGGAAACCAGTGGGAATGATGCAATGTACCATGCACAAAGCACCCCCTACCTGTTGTGAACAGCTAATAAATTACAATCACCCACACATCTCATAGCTTTCTTCTTACCTTGGAGCTGATATTATCCAGAGTATTATTCCACACGTGGTGACTGATCCGAATTGTTTACATAACCAGGAAATGTGTGTGAGCTGCAAGGGTCATGTGACCGTAGAGATTAATTAGGTACAGAAATTAAAGGTTATTCTCAGGTTTTTTTTTTTTTAAGCCACCAGCTCAACCTTACTTCCTGTTACCAAAGGTGATCTTCAGTATGCCACACGGATAGTGAAAATGACCGCTTGGTCTATTAACCAGAGGGAATAAATTTCACATTACAAGATTTGGAATGTTATTCTGTATTCCCAAACTACCTTACTTATGAAAAGGAAAGCTTGTAGTCAGGTGTTTCTTTTCCTGAAACAAAATCATTTCAATTATCATCAAAACTGAAATCCTAGACTAATAATTTTATTGGAAATCTTATTCCATGCTATTACTCTACAATGACAGTGGCCAGGTTTTCAGTTTTATTTCTTTCTTTTTAAGCAAATAATCAATTAGAACACACTCCTTGACGCTTTGCCCTCTCCCCAGACACTCTGCAATTTTCACCATTGGCTTCTCTATTCCAAGGCACAGCACTTGCTCATGTGTATGGAGAATTAAAAGGATTTCTAGGCTCAGTATTGGGGAATCTTTATCACTGATTCCACTCTGACATCAAGATCCATTTCTATAAGTAGGCTCTTCTGTTGCTTGCACATAAAACCTCTCTCTCAGCCTGAGTTGCTCTTTTTTTGGTCTAATCACCTATGGTGACTCATATCTGTAATCCTAGCTACTCACAAGGCTGAGATCTGAGGATCACGTTTCAAAGCCTGCCCATGCAGGAAAGTTCATGAGACTCTTACCTCTAATTAACTAACAGAAAACCTGAAATGGACCTATAGCTCAAGTGGTAGAGTGCTATCCTTGAGCAGAAAAGCTCAGGGAATGCCCAGGCTCTGAGTTCAAGCTCCACGATTAACTGAAGAAAAAAAAGAAAGAAAAAGAAAAAGTATTTTCAATACTTTCATTTCTTCAGAATTGCCAGCAAATACTTGTTGATATTCTTAAGAGGCCCACATAAATAGCACCAAAATGAGAAATAAGATGATAAAAGTAGAAATATCCAAAACACTTTCATCATTCATCAAGACTGAGTGAGAATCTAACTTGCTGAGAGAGCTAAATAGAAGTACTTACTCGTTTCTTTAAATAGGCAGTTTACTCCTGCATTCACAGGAACAGCCTAGATTTGGCATGCCTCCCCTTCTATGTGTGACATGACTCTGACTCATGATTCAGAAAATGTAATTTGTATCCTATACAGGTATGCTAGCTCCCATCTGAGCCCCAAGAAAACGTTGGAGGTGGCCTGAAACTTATTTTACCAAACCTATCATACAAATAAATCATTGTGCCCCTCTGGGGGTGGAGGCTGTGGGATAGGGCAGAGTGAGAAAAGCATGAAAACAGGCCAACAATCTCACTAAGCAAATCTCACATCGAAAGGAATATCAGATATAGACAGGAAGTGCGTCCAGTTGGTAGATTAATCTTTTTTTATCCTATGAGAAACTTGAATTTGATTTTGGGTTTATAAAGTTCAAACTAATAGCATCACTCTTTCCTGTCTATATTCCAGATTAATTGAGAAATAAGATCACCAGTATAATAAGCAAAGGCATATCTATCACCATTACTGCTAGTAAGGAATAGGTTAACAACTATGATGCTTGGAATTGAAGCCAGGGTCCTGCACATGCTAGGCACACACTCAGTTCTAGAGCCTTATCACCAGTCCTGTGTGTGTGTGTGTGTGTGTGTGTGTGTGTGTGTGTGTGTGTGTGTTTGAGGTAGAAATTTGGCCTCAGATTCAGGACACTGCTATGTCTACTTCCCACATAACTAAGATCATAGGCATAAGCCACCATGTATACAGGGTGACAATTATAAGTCATAGTGAAAACATTCTTGTCCGTGAAGTTACTCACATGTGATACATTGAACACTTTCATCTATGTTATTACTTTTAACTGTTCTAAGGATGCTGTTAGTATAAAAACGACTAATTTCCCCATGCTTGCAGTCACCAATAAATTAGTTCTAGTCAATGAAGAAATGTTGGACAATCTTCCCACTATTCTATTTCTGTTAGAAGAAGAAAAGGAGGGCATCTCTTCCTGTAAACCAAAAGAGGAGAAAGGGACTTCCTCCGGCCAGACGGCTGAATTTCTGCCTTCAACTACAGGTTTCTGATTTAAACCGTTGACTATCTAAAATCTATCAAGACCACACAAAGTTCTCTTGCCTGATTCTTTGTCCTTGGTTAATTATTAGTTTCAATTTTCTTGCTTTACACACCAGGAGCTCACCATGCCTCTCTATGTCTTGGCTGTCATCGTTCATTCTACTTTATAGTTCCTCCTTCCCCAAATTACTTCTTCACTTCAATATTGGATGTCTTCTCATTTAAGGCATTTTCATGCAAGTTGCAATAGACAATATAAAGCCAGAAAAGAAAATTAAGGGGGTAACACCCTTCAAAATGAAATGCACTCACTATCTTATTTATATAACTCTAATCCCTCTGTACATCACCATTACAATAAAAAAGAAAAGAAAATTAATGGACATTAGAGGATTTCTTTAACTGCAGTTTAACCATATTTTCTATCATCTTGTGCCTTTCTGCATTCCCCCTCCATTGCTTTCCCAATGTATTTCTCTAAATACATTATTTTCCTGGTGCTATATTCTATTTGACAATGATTGTAGATTATTGCATTGTGTTTTTTCAGAGTATATTATATTTTATTTGAGTGTGTTGCTACCACATTGCCTCGACACACACACTTACACACTTGTCTTTCTTTTACAGGTTTCTTTAATATGCCTCTTATAGGCACTGTGCCTCAAGTGGTAGAGTGCTAGTCTTGAGCTGAAGAGCTGAGGGACAGCACCCAGGCCCAGAGTTCAAGCCCCACAACCGACACCCCCCCAAAACCTCCCCCCAACAATATGCCACTTAGATGCATTTGTTTCTCTCTACTCCCTAATATTAAACAGTTGGATTTTTTCCTGCCAAATTTAGGTTTGCTTCCTTCATGCCTCCTGACTTTTTAAAAATTACTTTATTCTTCTAGTGGTTTGGTTTACACTAAATAAGTATTTCTAGTGTTGCAGCTTGTATGAGTGGTTTTCTCAACTATTTTGAGCCTTATAGTGGCTGCTCTAAGGCTTACCATGTATATCATAACTTATCAGAGTCTGCTTCAGATTTATACTTAGTTCCAATATAATACAGAAATGTTAGAGCCATGTATCTGTGTTCTTTCTCCTTTTAATGCTATTATTGTTATACAAAGAATGCCTATATATGTTAGAACCTCAAGACTGCACTTATAATTATTACCTTCTATAATCTATGTATTTTAAAGAAGCAAGGGCAAGAAAAGAGAGCAATTATATACTTACAGCTTTTAATACTTAACCTTCATCGTTTCCATTTCTGGTTTTCTATTCATTTGTTCCCATGGATTAAAATTACCAGTTAGAATAATTTTCTTTGCCTAAATACACTTTTGTGCCCACCTACCCCCTCTGTGCTGTTATTAAGAATATATAACATTTCTATATATTCTATTTCCAACAATGCAATTGTAGACACAATGTTTTATGCTACCAGTTTTTTAAAAAATCAAGTAGAAGTACAGAAAAGAAGAAAAGATTTACACTGGTTACTCTAGTTACCTATTTACTTCTATTTCTATTCCAGTTATATATTTACCTTCATGGATTTTTCCTCATAGAGTTCAATTACTATCTGGGGTCACTTGTGATCAGCCAGAATGTGTTTAATGTTTTGGTTTTGTATTGTTTGGTTGGAAGTACTGGGGATTAAATACAAATCTTGTATATGGTAGAGAAACCCTCTACCATGAAGCTATAACACACTTCCAGTCCTATAGTACTTCTGATAAGATGGGTTTGTAGCATGATGTGATGATTTATATGGCTATTTATCTAACCTTTACATGGAAAGATAATTTTGCTAGGTTGTGAATCTTAGCTAACTTTTGTTTTGAGGACTTGAACATATATCCCATTGTCCTCTGGTCATCATTGTTTCTGAGGAGAAATCAGTTGGCCAACACATTGGGGATTCCCAGTGAGAGAAAATTAATTTTCTCTTGCTGCTTTTCAGGATATTGCCTTTGTCTTTGGATTAAAGCATTTATTCTGATATGAGTCTATTAAACTCTGCCTTCATCTTATCTGGAAATTGGTGAGCCTCTTGATTTATAAAGATTTCCATGAAATTTTAGATGGTTTCATCTAAATTTAGTTGAACATTTTTTCTATTCCTTTTCTCTCACACATCCTTCCAGCAGTGTCATTACAAGCATACTGATGTGATGAACTCAAGGCTACATAACTCTGAAGAGCTTTTCATTTTACTTCATCCTAGTATGTCTCTGATCTTCATTTTGTGTACTTTCTATAAATCTGTTTTGAAGTTTGTTAAGTTTTTCTTCTGTCAGTATAATGTACTATCATGTTCCTCTACTTTTTGGCTCCAGGTTCTATACTGAACCCTAGAATTTACACTTGGTAAAATATGGTATGTATGTATGTATGTATGTATATATATATATATATATAGTTATGTATATATAATGTGTGTATATATATATACACGCATGCATATATACACACAGAAATACCCATACTCATATGTGTATGATTCATATGTTATTGGTTTATATATTACATAATCATATATCATATATATCTATATCTACATATTTATTACTATCTCTATTTGATGAAGTACAATAATATCTCTATTTGATGAAGTACAATAATATCTCTATTTGATGAAGTACAATCATAATACATTTGTTTACTTATTTAAGCATGACTTACTTTAGTTCTGTGAAAAAGTACATACACTTGCATATGTACACACACAGAACACACACACACACATTGCTTTGAAGATTTTGTTAGATCCATCTGATTGTGCTGTCAACTTCTGTTGCCTGCTTTTTCATTGCATATGGGTTAAGCTTTCTGTTTTCTTCAAATAAGCTTAAATAATACACTGTAACAAGTCTGGAAAGGGTCAGTCCTATCTTCAGGTGTATTAATGCTCTGTTTATTTGCTTATTTATAAATAGATTATTCTAGTAAAATCTGTTCTCTCGTCTCCTCTTAGTATGATGCTTTGATACTGCTCTAAAATGGCCCTGGTGTAGCTTGGTCATGTGCAAAGTTTTTCTGGAATGACAGATTTTCAGTCCCTTTAAGGATGTCTTTCCCAGACAGCATCAGCTGTGAAATTCCACTGATTTTTGACTGTCTGTTTTATTGTGTTTAATAACACTGCAAGGTATTTTTTTCTATAGATTGCTGCAATCAAATTCAGGCTTATTTGCAGAAATAATTTTTGAAATCAAAGTATAAGACTGTTTTGACCCCAGGAGGGCTCCTCCTAGCTGCCTTCATCCTTGATTCTTTTTGGTAACCTATCTAGTTGATCTATGTTTTAGTTTATAATATTTCTAACACATCTACCAATCTCCTCTAAGTGCACTAAACCATGACCTTAATTATTTTGAAAGTATCTTTGGACTTGTACCCTGCCACATTCTGTTACAAATGAAGTCAGTATCCTTGGGAGAGATTTTATACTGGGTTATAATCTGCCATTGTCTTTCAACAAAGTTTTCAGGTCAAGGCCTTGAAAGCTTGAAGAAGGATCATGGGACCCTTTTCTCTAAGGCTATGACACTTTTGCCTCAAGAACAGGGCATGAGGGAAAGTGGGGTGTGGCAGTAATCTCTGAACTACTCAGCAGTTTCTCCTAGCAGGGAGCCTCTGCTTTGCACACGAGCAAGAATAAAAGCAATATTGGGTGCATTGTTAGATTCCAATATTCTTAGCATGCTGAACCCAGACAATAGTTTTTAAATAGCACAAGGTAAAGTAAGAGCATACTTTAGCCACCTTCTACACACCTTTTCTTTATTTCCTTTAAATAGTATTACTATATAACAAACAATTGTAATCTGTTTTGCTCAATTCTAGGCCACTGAGTCACTGAGTGCTTTTCTCCATCATGCCTCCTGTTATATTCATAGGTAGTTCAGGCCTATACCAGTCTGGGGCTGGAGACAGGGGACTGTTTGAAAGAGAAACAGAATCTTTCCTCAAAACAGAAATCACACTCTCACAACTTCTCCATTTTTTTAAAAAAATCAAGAATTAGAATTAGTGCAGCCTTTTTACACGAAGAACACTCCGTGCTGTCTGAAATACAATGAGGACCTCCTTTCCTTTCCCTTTTTTTTTTTTATTCCTAGAAATAAGGTTCTAGTGGCTAGCATCATCTCACCCTTCCACATGTGCAATGATGTCTATCAATTACCTTCTTTGCACTGTGTAGGGCACAAAGGCAAGACATGCATCCTGCCCTTAAGGAGATCACAGTTGAAGAAGATGACACGCAAATGATAATTACATATAACACAGTATAAAGGGAAAATCAGATGATGTTCACAGCATGAGGAGGGATGTTGGCAGGAAGAGGAGTTAACGAGGAGCTTGCCTGGAAGGAGGCACATTCCAGGCAGAGCAAAGCCTGTACAAGTGTTTGGATCATGACCCACAAGCCCCCTTGCAAAGTTTGTGGTATTCTTTTCCTTGGATGTAAGAAAAAAGTATGGGAGGGAGATAAATAGAGGAAAGGGGCCAAGATGAACTCATAAAGCTCCCAATCAGAAGATACCATGAAGAAAAGAAAAAGTCCAGAGACTTTTCAAAGCTATCAATGCATTATAGATGTTTCCCCTGCCTTCCTTCAGTTTGGCTGACATCTTTGCAGTGGGTTAAGAAATTCTCAATACCCACTGGGCCAACTAGCATCTGGACTTTCTAGAGATTTCTGGCATGGTTGTTATTCAGCTGCATTTGCTGGGTGTCTGTTAGGAGCCAGTAACTTATTCACTGTAATAAACTTGCCAAAGACTGGCTCCCTGCCCTCACGGACAGTCCAGGGAAATAATAATAGGAAAAGCAGAGGAAGTTTGGCAGGGAACCATATTTTTTTCTATTTTGGAATAAAAAACATGTGTTTAAAGTGTGGGGGGTTTTTTGGAGGGGGGGTAGAGATATCCTGCTCCCAATTCGTGTTCTCCATTCTCAGTCTTCATTCCCTGAAACTAATCACCAAAATGTATCAGGAAAGTCAAAGTTGTTTGAAAGAACATGAGGACTCTATTTCTCAATCTTCATAATTTAAACAAAACTTGTAGTATTTCTCGTAACAGTTCATATCACAAGTTAATACCACTATGAAGAGAATACTCAGTATGGTGCATGGTAGAGAAAGAAGGTAAAAGCTCAGGTAAATCAAAACTACCTTCCACGTCATTCTAAAACAATAATACAAATAAAATGGAAACGAGTTGGAAAGTGAATGTACTGGAACTGTATCAACACTCTGAGAACTAGTTTGGATATCATTAAAATTTCCTTAAATAGTAAGTTAAAAAATAATCTCCATCCTTTAAGTGTTCAATGCAATCAAAAGCTAAAATAGATTCTGGAAATATGAGTTGCAAAAATTACCCATCCAAGAGCTACACTGGGTCATAAAATACAGTGGTCAGCTGTTCTCTCCCTCCCTAAGTCTGCATTTTTTTTCATGAAGACATTGTCCTAGTTCTAACCCCAAATTGAGAAAGTGGGAGATGCTCAAAGCTGCCACATGTTAAGACTCTGCTGCAATCACTCATTGTATTACTGGCTCTCCTGCTAACTGTCTTCATGACAGGTAAGACATGGGCATTGGACACCCTTGGCAGTTAGGCAGCTGGGTAGCTACATGCAGCCAAAGGCCAGAGTGTGCCAATGGTGAGAGGACAATGTGCTCAACCCACATCTAAATTATTTCCTGCCTAAACCAATCAGGGAGTGCTTTAATATCAAGAGTCACGGTCTGCTATGGTAGCTAGCTTTAGGTTCACATCTGGACGGTAGAAGTTGAACCACCTATATACCCATCACCACAAGAAAGCTCTATGAATCCTGCTAACAAAAAATAAAGAACTTGTACTAATAGCTGAGAAATAAATTCCTCTCTCCTGGCTTTTGGACCACAACATAATGATGGTTCCCAAACTCTCTAAACAATAATGAAATGAAATGCGTAGGCGTTTCCTTTTGATCTATTCCAATCTAAATGGTTGGAGCTGATATTTTTTCACCCTTAATTTATCATCCCTTGTTACTATTCAGTACCATTGTCAGAATCTGAAGTATATATATTAAAAACAAAATAATTCACCCCTTCTCCTATTTCGATTGTATAACTTTACGTTATGGGTCAGATTTAGAGCTAAATAAACATCCCTCTGGCAGCAAATTAGCTCAAGAAAAAATTTTAGTTGGATGGTGAGGGTTTTTTGTAATGTTCGTTTTAATTATCTTTCTGTTCTTGTCTGGAAGCCCAAAAAGAAGATCCCTAAAGGCTTTTCTGTGTGTTTTCTGCCACCTTAAAACACAGGCTCCTTTGATTGGCTTATTTAAAATTTCACCACCAGAGGGTGCTATATGTTCATGTCTAAAATTCATAGTTCTCTACATTGCTTTAATAATGGAAATCCTGCTACCAAAGAATTATAACATCATAGCTATGGGAAGGTTTTCAGAAAACCTATAAGTGGCATTAAATCTCATAAATAAGATTTCACTTTTGATATCATGAATTTCAAACTCAGGTTGAAAATCTCTGTAGTGTGCACCAACAAAACTGCCCTGATTTCTATATATGCTAATCACTTTCTCATCTTTTTAGTTTTTGTTTAACATTTATCACATAACAGCAATGAACCCAGAATTCCAATCCTTTTCTTTACCATACCAGCAAACAAACAAGCAAAAAGAAGATTTGCTTTGTTGTATCAACAATGTTGCTTTCCAACAGTGCAACTTTTACTTTGAATTTTCAGCACAGATATCTTCTTCTGCTTTCAAGTACTTTTGCTTTGGCATAATGCCTTACTTCCAGGGAGTGTTTTGATTTATCAGCTTCAATATCTACTAGTCGTGTCCTTTTATAAGTCATGATTTATGTGAGAATTTTCCACTGGCTATTTCCTGGTATGCACAAAGGTATAGAATTCATTTCCCATACACCCTTTGGGTCTGTTATGGAAAATATTTTTAAATTGAGATCAGAAATTCTGATGTGTCATCTAAATTGCTCAGGCAAACCAGGATTCAGCTACATTTATCTGTGAAGGGTGAAGATGTTAGGCTTTGAAAACCAGCTATGGTCTCTTTCATGGATGCTCAATCATTGTAGCAGGAAAATATCCATGTCAAAGGTAGCTGTGCCCTCATAAGGCTTTATTTCTAGAAACAGGTGGTGGACTGGAGTTTGTTGATCACTGTAAGCACATTTCTTATTGTCAATATTCACAGATGTTTGTAGTTTCATGATTTTGACCTTCTTCACAAAAAGTTGAAATAGTATCATCTTGCTATTTTTAAATCTGTGGATGCCTTGGAGGAGAAACACGGAAATTTCTCTCCAGAGAGATTCAGATCGAAGCCAAAGTCACTCTGCATTTCTATGTGTCATTACATTTATATCCTATCAAATCCCTTATGGCAACTGAGGAAATCAGCAAGAACATTGTTCCCTGGCAGATTTTGCTGTGGTAACATGGAAAATAAACAAAAGACATAGCTCACCTTCAGACTGGTGTGTAGCAAGAGGAGTCTGGGTTTCCTTGGAATAAGACACTACTTCCCTTGGCAGGAAATCCACCTGGGTAACCTTTGACACGCCCAGCTTATGCAGTCTTCTTCTGTAAGTAACAAAGAGCAAGCACTTAGGGAAGAAAGACATTCATGTTGGACAAGCTGTCAAGGACAAAAGCAAAGCACTAAAACAAAGAAGCCCCAAAACTTTCAGCTTCTCAGTACAAACCACAGGACCACAATAAGGAACTTGGATTCTTGGCCAGCTTTGGTCCTAATTGGCTGGGGTGATATCAGGTGAGCCTCTTATGCTGACCATCAGCTTTCCTGTTCAAAGTCTTGCTCCAGCCCAGAGACACCTCTTCTGTTCTGATCATATCTAATTCTGCATGATTAAAGTGTATACATTTGTAACTAAGATTCTAGTTTCTTAGGCAAAAACGGGGAGGAAGGAAAGTAACTCTTGAGCTTTGAAGAGAAGTGGATTTGTAAGTAGAATAGTATGCTCTTGGAAGCAGAGGGAGGGTAGTACTCCAGGAGGAAGTATAGAAATGATCATTTCCCCCAGGAGTGGGGCGGGGAGCTATGCAGATCAAGATGTTCATGTTTTTAGAAGATATATTAATATGCAGAGAGGAGGAAGAGGACTCGAGGTCTAGAGGGCTAGGCTTGAGTTGGTATTCCCAGACTAACTATATAAAACAATTTCTGAACATTTATGTACACTTCAAGTGTTTCCAGATGTTTTTATGGCCATTCTGTCATTGGTCTTTATGGCCCTCCTGTGAAGTGTGAGGCCAGATATTACCATCCCTGATGAAGGAGGTGAGATCCAGTCTAAGACACGTGTCCAAGTACATTCAATTTATAAATGATAGAATAAAAATATTACTGATCTTGCACATGCACGTTATTCAATGAGTCCTGGTCCCATATTTTCCCCCTACCTAAAGTTCTTAATGATGAATTCTAAGTCACAAAAATACTCTGAAGCCTTCTGAAGTTACCCCGGAAGTAGCTAGCATGGAGGAAGCATCATGTGTGGGCAAACCTAGGGGCTCTAACTCCCTATTCACTAGTTATGTGTTGGCCTCAGCTGCTTCATCTGTCAGTGGAAATAATAGTACTTCTTAGTTTAATTGCTTCGGATGATGTATAGATACCAAATATATAATGTAAAATCACGTATAATTTAGTACACATGTATACATAACTTATGCAGACATGCACATCTTAATTTTGAGAACATTACTTTTAGTATACATATTTAGTGATAGTATGACATATTCTACTTTTTTTTTTTTTTGGTGCTGGTCCTGGGGCTTGAACTCTGGGCATGAGGGCTGTCCTCAAGATGTTTGCTTAAGGCTAGCACTCTACCATTTGAGCCACAGCTCCACTTCTGGCTTTGGGTAATTAGTTGGAGAAAAGCATCTCACAGACTCTTGCCCAGGCTGGCTTCAGATCTCAGCTTCCTAAGTAGCTAGGATTATAGAATCCCTGACAATATTATGCATAAAAAAACTTTCCAGATACAGAAACAAGTGAACCTCTGGGAACAAAAGGAGATAAGGGTGTAACTACCATTTAGCCCACATTCCACATTCTGGATGTCTCTAAAATCAATACAAATATACCATTATTACTAGGAGATGATATAGTTTTCTTACTTCTTTAAGTTATGATTAATAGTGATAACATGAGAAAGAAAGCATATTATGACTAAGAATCCTTTTCTATAATTAATCAAGACAATGGAAGTGTTAGGAGTACATAAAGCAGACATATGGAAAAAAGACAAACGGAGAGAACAAAGGAAGGGGCAACACTGTCCAAAAAGAAATGTACTCACGACCCAACTTACGTAACTATAACCTATCTGTATATCACCCCTATAGTAACAATACAAATTAAAAATTTTAAAAACTGCAAAAGAAATTAAAGAAAACAAGACATGCTTGGCTTTAGAAAGAAAGAAGCCTGACTATCTGTCTGTGGATCATAGTTCCAGCTCTGATCTGAGTCTGGGCTGCATCAGCTCAATATAGACAACTCTGGACCACAAGAGTAGAGAGCAGGCCAGGCTGGGTTCCCCATCCCCCTACACAGATGGGATACGAAACTTTAATGAGGATAATGTAAGACAATGTACTAGGAAAATAAAATAAACCAGGTAAAAGTCTCAAAACCTCAAAAGAAGAAACCCATGGCATACATTTCCTCCCACTGTCCACCCACCTCATGCATTTTCCTGAACTCCCCACACTCCTCCACAAAGTCTGATGCCAGGTCTTTCCCATCACAAGCTCCAGAAATCCACTTGAAACAATGCAAATCGGACCCGCCCTGATGCACACAGGGAAACCACCTCTGTGAAACCTCTCATGGGTGTCCATGTGAAGACCAGGGATCTCCAGCTCTAGCTACACTCCAGTGACAGCTGCACTGCAGGCAGGGATTCTAACACATCTGGTGGGTGGTGGGACATACTGGTTTACGGCTACCTTGTGAGCGGCCAGGTACAGGCATTGGACAGCAGAAAGCCAATCTGTAGTTTGTATTTTGCCATCTTAGTAAAGTGAAACAACCCAGAGATTCAAGACAGCATAAGGAACTCAAACACAAACTGCATTCGAAACTCTATGTTGTCCCTGGCCAGCTGAATGAATGGTATGTGAAAACTTTGGACCAGTGACTTAGTCCTCTAAGCCTCATGTTTCTGGTCTATCAAATAGGCACTGACTGAATTGTTAGGATGAAACTCATATCTGGAAAGCACCAAGTTTAGTGCCAGGCATAAGACATAGCTTTTGGCTCAAGGAGCTCTACTTTTAGTATATCTCTTTGGCTGACTATGCTAATTCTTAATTTGTAAAGAGTAAAACCAGAGAAGGAGATTTTATGAATATTTATGCATTCAAATTCTTTGAGTTGGAGAATAACTCTGCCAATGAAACATAAAAAAAATCCCTAATTATTTTTGTATGGGTACATGTATAGGTTTTGGCTAATAAAATAAAAAGAATTGTGAAACTTCCTGCTTTTCAAAACTTAGTTTGGATAGATGAGTTTATCAAACCAAAACAAAGGGTCCTAATTCAACTTATTATGTCAAATACAAATAACAGCTGAGCTGTCATCCTGTGAGTGTCTCTACTGACTGACACCTTAATGAATTTGGCATTCTCATGCTACAGGGTGAGTCTATCTCAAATAATCATTTTGAAGCAACTCCTTATAATGCTTCCTAAATGAACTGAAAGATTACTATAGATTTGTGTATAATCTCTAGATTAATGCTGCTGTATTCATATTACTTTATTGATATTTTGCTGTTATTTTAAACCTATTTACTTATAATATGCTAAACATACCTTACCTTATTGTCATTAAATTTTCATATCCTATCTCAGTTTTACAGATGAGAAAAGAGGCTGACAAATTTGCTCAAAACTTA
Organism: Dipodomys ordii; assembly: GCF_000151885.1. NCBI lineage: Eukaryota > Metazoa > Chordata > Mammalia > Rodentia > Heteromyidae > Dipodomys > Dipodomys ordii. The sequence goes on from NW_012267443.1 coordinate 1,341,662, forward strand.
CATCATTAGCTTTAAGTTTAAGGGCAAATCCAAGGGCCATGTACTTTAAGAGTCTCACACTCTATCCACTGAGCAGGGGGTACAAATCCATGTATTTTAAAACCGTGTTGTATTGGTCTTGCTCTCCTGCTTTTGTGTGTGTGTGTGTGTGTGTGTGTGTGTGTGTGTGTGTGTGTGTGAAAATACCTTACAGAGGGGTTACAATTACATGAGCAAGATAATGAGTACATTTCTTACCACGCATTGTTGCCTCCTCCTTTGTTTCCCCTTCTTCTTCCTGCTTTTTAAAAGTGCCTTATAACCAGCCACTCATGGAGACACTAAAACCTAATACACTAGGGATCCAAGAGCCTGTGCTCATTTTATAAGCCTGGCTAGTATCCTGCGCTATGTTTGGAGGCATAAAATGGATCCGTGCTGTACTTCCTACCATCTCTAGTCGGTCTAGAGAAGCTGGCCAGAAGGTGGCGCCCTTTTACCACAAAGCCCTTCCTCCTCTTGTTCCAACCCAGCTGGCCTGCCCGGTCTGCCCTGCAGGGATTCTCCAGCTCCCGCCTCAGGGTCTGCATGTGACAAATGACCATAACACGTGAATTTATACGACCTTGTAATGTAGACCTTCATCAACTTCTCTAAAATGTTTCTGCAGTTTTATCAGCCGAAAAATGTGTAAAACTAAATCTAGCAGATGAAGTGTACAGTAATTTTCTTTGAAAGAATGACCACTATCACGTCTTCTTGTTATTCAAGGCCCTGCCAGCTCATCAAAATTTAGTGGGAAAATAATTTTGTCATGTTAAGAACTTATATGTGTGGGGCTGAGGAAGTTTTTGATTGTAAACAAGATCAAGGATGCCTTACTTTTCTTTCAGTTTAGAGGGTTTTTTTTTTTAAAGTATTATTTAGGATAGCACAAAGAAGTTCAATTACTATCGCTAATTACAGAATCTTTTGTTTTTCTACAAAGGCATTTTACAGTCATTCACAGTCAAATTCCATTTCCCCTCTCTAACTCTCGAAACTACTAATCTACTTATAAATTTCCACACCAATTCAATGATGCATTGTGTCTTTTGGGACTGACTTCTTTCACAGTTTATTGTCTAGGTTCATTGGTATGAGTGAACATATCATTTCTGTTTATTGATGATTAGTATTCCACTGGATGAACACAAGTTACTTTTAATCCATTCATCAGTTGGTAGAAAATTGAGTTCTTCCCATCTCTGGTCATTATAAATAATATAAGTATTTGTATATGAAGTTCTGTGTGGATATATGCTTTCAATTCCTGTAGGTCTGTGTGTAAGAGTACAATTAGGGATCACATGACAATTCTATATTTGACTTCGAGGAACTGCCAAAAAGTTTTTCACTATCATATTTGCACGGTATAAGCTCTAATAGCTCTACTTCCTCCTCTGCTGTTATTATTATGTCTTTTTAAAAATGATAGCATCCTAATTAATGTGAAGTGGTACCGCACTGTAGTTCATTTACACTTTTCTGATGACTAATGATGTCCATTGTTTTTTTTATTTTTTCTTCCAGGTACTTACTGGTCATTTGTACAACTTCTTCAGATAACTGCTTATTCAAATTCTTTGCCCATTTTAAAATTTGCTTGTCTTTGTACTGTTCAGTGGTAAGAAATTTCTATATATTTTTAGTTGAGTGTTAGTGTCTCACACTTGTAATCTTACCTATTCAGGAAGCTAAGATCTGCAGGATCAAGGTTTGAAGCTAGCCCTGGTTAAAAACATATCTTCCAGACTCCATCTCCAATTAATCAGCAAAAATCCAGACTGGAAGTGTGATTCAAGTGGTGGAATGCCAGCTGTAAGCAAGCAGGCCAAGCAAGAACCTTGAACACATGCCTCAGTACGGGTACAAAAAAATCATATATTTTGGATATTAGACCCTTATCAAACACATAACTTTCAAATATTTCCTCTCATCCTATTACCTTATAGACACTTTATTGTGGTGTCTTGGGATGTAGAGTTTTTAATTTTAATGAAAGCCAACTTACATACTTTTTTTATTGTGCTTTTGGTATATATCCAAAAAGTCAATACCTAGTTCAAGTTTCTGAAGATTTATACCTGTTTTTCCCTAAGAATTTTATACTCCTAGTTATTACTATTTAGCCTTTGATCTGTTTTTCAGTTAGATTTTTGTGCGTGATATGAGGTAGGGACCGAACTTCATTCTTTGTATGTGTACATCCAGCTGTCCCATATTTAATTTTTTCTAATATTCAGTGCAAGACTCAGCAGAGGAGCAGAGAAAGACAAGACCAGGCTTATTTTAGGATGAATGATAGCATTTCTGACCCATCATTGATACTGGGAGATAAAATTACAAGATAGAAGTAGTCTGGCAATTAGAAGGATTAAAAAAATCATCAGAATAAAAAAATCTGCACACAAAAACGCCAGAACTAAAAGGCGTCTTAGTCACTTAAGAAGGTTAAATTCTGTACACTGCAAAACACAAAAGACTCTCAAAACTAGTTTTGAACAGTTTGGGTAGCTAGGGTGAGTGACAGAAGCAAAGGGTGGGTCAGAAAACAGTGTGCAAAATTAAAAAATCCAGGAAACCTTGAAGAGTCATGGCAATACTGGGTAGTTCCTGGAGCAGCAAGGAACCCTGGAAGCCAGAAAGATAACACTAGGAACAGATGTTCTCACATACAAAGAGTTCTTTGGCCACATGCCCTAACAGATCAAGGCCAAGGCTTTCTAAAAAATGTCTAATTCACCCTAAACTTCATTGTAATGGTTTTTCTTCATGCTTGTTCACATGTGGGAATTTAATTCTCATGATACGTTTTAGACATGTAATTAGAATATAAAAATGGATCCAGGTAACCCCAGGGGGTGTGTGGGATTGGGAAAGATGGGGGAGAATGATAGAAGGGCTTACATTGTTTGAGATACATTTTACTGAACCCCTTTTGTTTTCTTTCTTTCTCTCACTCCTTCTTTGCCTCCTTCCTGCCTTCCCTCCATCTTCCTCTCCCCCTTGCTTGCTTTCCCTCCTTTCCTTTCTTTCTTCTTCCTTTCTTTTGTTGTACTAGCATTGATTCAGGCCATCACACTTGCTAGGCAAGCAATTTACTACTTAAAGCATGGTCCAGCCCTCTTAAAGTTTCTCAAGTAAGGTTTTTGTTTTTGTTTTTTAAAGTTAGAGATGAGTCTCTCTGGCACCTATTTTATGTAGTTGAATAGTGCCCTTGACAAATGGCAAAGAAACTGCTTTGGTTAGTATCATTTCTCAGCAACTACACATCATGTTTGGCAAAGCACTAGGCAAAGTCCTAGCAATACAAAGAGAACAAACAGACAGACATATGTATCACAATGCAAATAAGAATGAAAGGGAGCAATATAAAGAGCCAAAATGAACAAGTATCATAGCAATGGACTGGACAGGGTAATGGGAAAATTAATATGTGTTTGGAAAAGTGAAGGAGGTTTCATTAAAAACAAAAGACCTGGTATGAATCTTGAAATACAAGAAGGGATCAGGTAATCGGAAAAAAATGGGGACCATGTTCTGGTATGTAATCTTGCATCTACAAAAATCTTAGAACTAAATTTACATTTTAGGCCTGAGAATTTGAGTTTGCAGAATGAAAGCTCTGAGTTGAAAAGAACAGGAGATAAACTTACAAAGGTATAGTGAGGTTAGATATTAGAAGCCTTTAAATTATGGAGCTAAAGAACTTAGCATTTGTGAGACATGGTTGCAAACACTTGGAATCTCAGGTACTTTGAGAGGTAAAGATAGAAATATATTGCAGTTCAAAGCCAGTGTGGGCAAAAAATTAGCAAGACTGGATCTCAACGATAATCTTATTGCTGTAATCTGAGCTACATGATACACACAGATAAGAAGATGGAAGTCTGAGTCAAGACCTGGCAAAATATGTGGCCTTATTCAAAACAAAACAAAACAACAACAACAACTAAACTAAGGAGAAAAAAAAGGCTTAGGTCTATGGCTTAAGTGTTAGAATACCCGCATAAAAAGCATGAAGCCATGAGTTTCTTTTTTCTTTTTCTTAAATAAAAGGCCTGGACTTTATGTAGACTCTAAGGAATTACTGAAAATTTAATAAGGTCTGATAGTTGCAAAGCAACTTTTATACATTAGAGTAGCAATTATGTAAAGGGCTGAAATCCTCTTTCACAGGCCAGAGGCCAGATACAAGAAGTGGGAAGGGACTGTATCTGTAGAAATGAGCATGGAAAAGGAGGAAAAGAGGAAAGATCTACAAGCAAGAAGAGCTGGGAAAGTAGGCTCAGGAAGCAAACAGGGAATGTGGGCAAAGACAGGTCAAAGGGAACAGCCAGAAAAAAAAAAAAAAAAAGATCGCTGTGCTTGTGGTCAGCTGTGCAAAACCATGCAAACTTAGGGCTGAGTAATGAGAACCCACTGGGAATGGAAAGGGAAATGCTGCATTTTGGAGACAGAAAAACAAGGAAGGGTGAAGGTGAGCAGTAATGTCAGGCAGAAGGGAAAGCAAAGGAATGAATCGCAGAGTGTGTCAAAGCTTCTTGCCTTGGAAGAGGAAAAGTGAATGGTGAAACTGGGAGAGACAGAGCAATCTGGAGAAAGACCTGTTTGGGGGTGAAAAACAAATCTTCACAGATTTGTAGAGCTGGAAATGGGGTGGCACAGAGAGGGCAGGGGAGGGGGGGCACACCCCGAAGAGCCATGGCTGTGGTCCCCCTGTACCACAGCAGCTTTGTCCTCTACGCTCAGAGTGCCAGTGTTTTCCTTGGCCTTTCCTAACCATTTCCAGGAAAGTGAGTTTCGATTTTCTTCTATTTCAAATCATTTTAGGAAGTATTTCACTTCCATAACATTTTAGTCTTACAGTGCAGAGATATTAGTGTGGCAGTTACCACATTTTTTTTTTCTTCATAGAAGCAAATGGCAACTCTGGCTGAGTCAAGCATAACCGAAGGATTTGCCTGGAACTTCAGAACACACATAAATCCCCGCAACATTTCTGTGATACAAAAAGAGTGAATATCGTCCGGGTTAGGATCGCATTTGGTAACGCTGGAGGAGGTTCTGTTCTTGAGTGCCCATGTTAAGGAACAGAAGTTTAGAACAATCATTAGGACAGATGAGCCATAATTACGTCTTCTCCAATATTACATACAAATGACATTATGATACAAAACAGTCTTTTAGGAATGAGTTTTTATTTCCTGGATATTTTTAAACAAGTTCCCATACAATTTGTAGGATAACACTATATAATTATAGAATTTTCCAAGTCACTGAGTGCCACAGTAACAACATTTCTTACCAACCGGCCTTCATTTTTCTGAAGCAGAATGAAACAAGAATATTGACTTTGTGAAAATTTATCTATAAGTGTGGGATAGAGAATATCTTAATGAGATTACACAAGATTCTTTAGGGACTTTGAATAAAGGGTAGCAAGTGGCAGCATCTTGAGGAAAGTGTAACACAAATAAATGTTCATGCCATAAGCAAAGTGCTCCCTGCCTTTCTTATGATGAAATTTGGACTGTATCTGTTCAAATCAAATGACTAATGTTTTATATGAGTCAAAATTCATCTGCAGTTATAGGCTCTGAAGGATACTGCACTATTACATTTTCATCGACATGAACATGCTACAAGATGCTGTTCCATGTTTTGTTAAAACGTGTGATTGAATTTATTAAAGAGGCAGAGATTGTCAGTTTGTCCAAGAGCACAACCCACATGATTCTCAAAAAAAAAAAAAGGAGGGCAATGTTACACGGGAAACCTTGAAAAATAATTCAAAACTAGGGATCTAAATAAAGTGTATGAAGATATTTTACAGGGTAGTGTGACTGTAGCACACATGAGACCCTGAGTTTGATCCAAACCACCATTAGGATGGAAAAAGAGGACAGGGAGGAAGGAGAGGAGAGGGGAGAGAAGAGAAGGGAGGAAAAGGAAGGCGAGGAAAGGGGAGGGGATGAAAGGGAAGGGAAAGCCAGAGGGGAAGGAAGGGAAAATGTGTCATTTTTGACATGGGTGATGATTTTGACATGTGGCATGTGTGCCAATTGTGAAATACATGTGGATTGTGGCATGTGTGTCAATTCTGACATATATACCTATTGTGGTGGGTGTCAATTTTGGCATGTGCACTAGTTTTGACATATGTGTCATTTTTGATATGTGTGTTGATTTTGACATGTGTCAGTTGACATGTGTGTTCATTAAGACAAACACTGATTGTGGCATATGTGTCAATACTAATGTGTGGCTACTGTGACGCATGTGTTGATCTAGACAAATGTCAAGTATGACATGTGTGTCTATCTTGACATACATGTTGGTTGTGGCATGTGTGTTAATTCTAACATGTCTATTGTGCCATGTGTCATGCCTGTTTATTGTGGCATGTGTGTCAATTCTGACATATTGTTTATTGTGATGTGTCGATCCTTGACATGCATGCTGATTTTGACCTGAGTAACATTTGTGAAATGTGTGATTTTGATAGGTGTGTCAGTTGAGATGTGTGCCAATCTTGACATGCATGTCGTTTGTGGCATTTGTGGCATTTGTGAAAGGAGGGTTGATTTTGACATGAGTGACTATTTTGACACGTGTAATCTCTGACATGACTGCTGAATTTTACATGTATATCAATTTTGACATATGTAAATCCTGCCATATGTGTTATTTTTGACAAGTGTGTTGGTCTTGACACATGTGTATGCTTCAACAGGTGTGCAGATTCTCAGCATGCATTCACATAAGGCATGTGTGTCGATTCTGACACATGTCATTTTTGATGTATGTTGATTTGGATACATGTCAGCGATGACATGTTTATTTTAATATACATGTCTACTTTGTCATGTGTGTAAATTCTGACATATTATGCTGATTTTGACATGTCTTTTGACCCGAGTGTTGATTTTGACACTTGTGTCAGTTGTGACATGTGCTGATTGTGGCTTGCATGTTAATTGTGGCATGTGTGTCAATTCTGACATGTTTCTATCACAATAGACACATGTGTTGATTTTGCCATGTGTGCTGGTTCTGGCATATATGTCATTTTTGACATGTGTGCTGATTTCTCAGCTTCTAATTGGTTCAAATCCCACATCTAAGTGCCCTATAGCTGTCAGAAAGAATGATGCCTAATATTCCTTTCTCTGGGAGATGGTGAGATCCAGAATGCACTAGTTGCCTGGAACTGTAGACGAAAAATAAGAGCTTTAAACAGTTATCAAGCACTTCCTATTTCTTACCCTCTTTCTCAGCACACAGACAATAAATACCAGTTTGCAGCTTTGCCAGGAAAAGTTTAGATTGCACAGAAAAAGTTCTGACATTTCTAGCCCATATCTAAAGGATTGGCTTCTTCATTTGGAGTCAGTTACTTGTCCCCTGAAAGTGACTGAAATTTTGTTACTCACAACAGCTGTGTTCTAGGGATTAAAGACAAAGCTCTATCTTCTCCCTAAAATGAGGTAGATTATACTGTTCAAGAGTGTTAATTTTCAGATACATTTATATGAGAGTCTGGCTACTAATGAAACTATTCTGGGAGCTGATGGACTAAATAGTTACTTGTTACCTAAGGTCTACAGAGAACAAAGCAATGGTCCCATATGGCTTTTCCCACACTTCTTCTAGAGATATAAACTTTATCAATGACTCCTACTACACAGTTTTGTTCTTCAGAAAATATTATACTACTTATCTAGTATTTCAACTTTTCCAACTTTTACCCAATAATCTGACTTCCAACTTGCCAGTAGAGAAGACAAGGAAAGCAAATGCTAGTCTGAAGTTTGATCCTCCCCAAAAATCTTCTTCAGAAATAAGAGCAAGCCTCTATATTCTCCTAGAAGTAGAACTATCCATTCCAGCCCTTTTCTTGAGTCATTGAAGCTCTAATGGGTGATCAACACTAATTCCTATATTATTAGAAGAGAAGGAATTAGGCCATGCATCTAGTATCCCCAAATTTCTAGCTACTACCTTGAGACTCAAGAGGCTTACTGTACTCTATGGGAACTACTAAATAAAAAGTAAACAGTAAAATGATAACATTTTGGATGAGCACAGAGGCATAAGAAACATTCAGAATCTCTGGCTGGAGTAATGAATGAGATCCATGTTCTGTCCAAGGTCAGGATGTGAAGAAGGGAAGACAGTTCTGCTGAATTGCAGAAACCCACAAGGAGTTAAGAAAAATAAAGAAAAAGGGAAATTTATTCCAAATAAAAGAAGAAAAATACATAAAAAGCAGTCCTGAAGAAGCAGAGATATTTGAGTCACACAACGGAGAAACTAAGATGATAGTAATAAAAGTACTCACCAAAACTAGAAGAGCAGTGTATAAACAAAGTGAGAATCTCAATGAAGAGGGAAGGAAGGAGCAAGGGGAAGTGGATAGAAAGGATCAAACTTTCATTAAGAAAATTGTGGCTCAAAAGTTCCCAAATGTGGAAAAGGAAATGGAAATTCGATTAAGAAAGCACCCAAATCACCACATGAAACAAATACAAAGAAACCTATGCCAACACACCTTTTAATCATTTTTTGTCAGTAGTTAAAAACAGAAAATTAAAGTTGGCTTGATGTCTACACTAGAATGCCTGTTTTTTGGGTTGTTTTGTTGTTTTTGTTTTTTGTCAGAAATAATACACATCACAAGATAGTGCTAAATATAAGTGAGAAGAGAGGAGAAAAAGAAAAACTCCACTACAATACAAAGCAAAAGAAATTAAGTTCATTAGTAAAGGAAAATATATGGGCAAAAGTAGAATATGGTTTTACTACAATAATACTAGATAACATTTATTTATGTGTGCGTTTATGTGTTGTGTGTGTGTGTGTGTATGCACCCATTGAACTCAGGGCCTAGGTACCATCCCTGAGCTTTTTGGCTCAAGACCACTTGAGCTAAAGCTCTTTTTCCAGCTTTTCATTGGATAATAAGTGTTTCAGGGACTTTCTTGCCTGGGTGAGCTTTGAACAGTAATCCTCAGATATCAGCCTCCTGAGTGGCTAGGATTTCAGATGTGAACCATCTGAATAACTTTTAATGAAAGGACAAAACTAAAAAGACAGAAGCAGTTAAATAGTTGTAACTATTAGCTATAACGATTAGCTATAACTATTAGCAGAGCCACAGAATAAACAGACATAAATTTTGATAACAATTGCATATAGTGTAGGAGACAAAGAATAAAATGTGGAGATTTAGTATGTGAGAAAAATTGGAATTAGCTTAAAACTGACTGCTAAAATCTATTTTATATAAGTTCTTTGTTAGTCATGGAAAATACCTATGGAAGTTAAACAAAAGAAAAAAAAGAAAAGGAAAAATGCTCATCAATACATTAAACAACAAAACTCCAAAGAAGGCAGTGCGTCAGAAAAACAAGGCAAACAGACAACAGTTAACAAACTAAATAGTTTCATTCAATAATTAGTTGTGTAATACATTAAAACTAACAACTAAAAATACAGAGTCACTAAACTAATAAAATGCAAATCCAAATATATAATGACTACAAGAAACTCATTCTAAATATAAGGACACACATAGGCTAAAAGGAATGGAAAAAGACATTCATGCAACTAGTAACTAAAATAAAATACGAACGGCTAGGCCTAAATCAGACAAAACTTTTTAAGACAAAAAATGTCACATGAGACAATAAAGGTATTATAAATGAAAAAAAATCAATTCAACAGGAAAATTTAATAATTACACACACACACACACACACACACAAACACACACACATGCACACACAAACTCAACATTAGAGAACCTAAGTACATAATGTAAATATTAACAGATCTGATTGAAGAAAGCAACAGCAATTCAATAATAGTAGGAGACATTAATGTTCATTTTCAAGTAATTGATCGAACATTCAGATACAAAATCGTTGAAGAAAAACAAACTGTAGACTTATTTAAAAAAACAAACCTATATGCCAAATGTGATCTAAAAGGATCACTCAAAACCAGAAACTAGAAAAAGAAATGCAAACTAAATAAAACAAATTGAAGAAAAGAAATAAGTAGAAAAGAATAGAAATCAATGAAATGAAATACAAAATATAGAGAAAAATCAATAAACTGCTTTTTAAAAATTAAATAAAATTTAAGAAAGATTGAACAAACAGGAGTGCATGTAACTGCAGAACTTCTGCGTGACAAAGGACATAGCTAGCAAGATCAATAGAAAGCCCATGGACTGGGAGAAGATTTTTCACTAGCCATACAACAGACAAGGGCCTCATATCTAAAATATACTTAGAACTCAAAAAAAACACCCCAACAAGAAATTCTCAAAGAAACAAATGCCCCATTAATAAGTAGGCTAAAGACTTAGAGACTTCCCTGAAAAGGAAGTAAGAATGGATAATAGACATATGAAGAAATGCTCAACTTCTCCAGTTGTAAAAGAAATGCTAATCAAAACAGCATTGAGATTCCACCTCACCCCAGTTAGAATGGCTATAATCAAGAACTCTAATAACAACAGATACTGGAGAGAATGTGGCCAAAAGGGAGCCCTACTGCATTGTTGGTGGGAGTGTAAACTTGTTGAACCACGCTGGAAACAGTCAGAGGTTCCTCAAAAGACTCCACATAGCTCTTCTCTCCGCTCTTTTCTAGCTCTTTCTCAGCTCTTTCCTTCGTTTCTCTTTCCCAGGCCTTTCCCCACCACGTGGAGGACCAAGATGGCCTGGTGCCAGCCGGGACGATGAATAAACCTACCCCTTACCTGAATACCACATGTGTGGTGCTGTTCTTACTTAGCTACCTCTTTTTAAAAACCTAACATAAATGGTGCTGTGACTTGGATAAAGGGCTTAAAGTCAGGATAGGTGGGATTCCTCTGTGTTTTTTTCCCTCTTTTTTCTTTTTTTGTTTGTTTTTCCCTTTTTGCTCTGAGGAATACCCACAGTTCTGACGAACTGTGGGTATTTGCGAACCCAAATTTTTTTTTAAAAAAAACATTAAAAAAAAAGACTACACATAGAGCTCCCCTATCACCCAGCAATCTCACTTTTAGTCATTTACCCAAAGTATCACAAACAAACCGTACTAAAGCTACGAGCACAACTATGTTTACCACAAACAAGGCCATACTAAAGCTACCAGCACAACTATGTTTATCACAGCATTATTCATTATAGCTAAGACATGAAACCAACCTAGATGCCCCTCAGTAGATGAATGGATCAAGAAAATGTGGTGTATATATACAATGGAATTCTATTCCTCCATCAGAAAGAATGACATTGCCCCATTTGTTAGGAAATGGAAAGGTTTGGAAAAAATTATATTAAGTGAAGTAAGCCAGGCCCAAAGAAACATAGGTCCTATGGTTTCCCTTATTTGCATTAACTAGTATATGTCTAGAAGAAGCAGAAAAGGTCAAAAGCTATATACATCTGACCATATAAGATGATGCTAAGAGAAATGAACTCCAAGTGAGGAACTAAAGAGGTTTTATCTTTGTTGCTGTTGCTTTTAATGTAGTTATAATGCACTGTGTGATTTTTTTGTTTCTTTTGTATGTTCTTCCCCCATGGTATAACCCCTGTTTTCACTGCATTTGATTCCAGTGCCCTGAATCTTATATATACATTTTTCTAATTTGGGGAGGGGAAGGGAAATAACAAAATGCTGAAACAAGGATACAGCTTGACCCCATTGTAACAATGATATGTACAAGACACTATGTTGAAAATGAACTTTACAGCTTTGGCACAGGGGAGAGGGAGGAATTGGGGAGGTGGGAGGGAAGGGATAGTAGGGGAAAACAAAGGAGAGGGTAACAATGCTCAATAGGAAATGTACTCATTACCTTACTCATGTAACTGTAACCCCTCTGTACAGTATCTTTACAATAAAAATTTTAAAAAGAATAAATAAAATTTATAAACCCCAGCCAAAAATAAAAGCTCAAACCAAAACAAGTAAATAATAAATTAAAAAAATAAATGAATAAAATTAAACCCACTACTACTAACAACAGGAAAGGAAAGCTGATTTGGAACCCTTGAAAGAGGCATACAAGAAGTTTAGATTTGAATTTTTAACTTTACCTAATTCTCCACACCAATCAAATCACTATGGCCTAGCACTAACTGTGCTAAAATATCCACAAATATGGAGTCGTTTTTTTCTCTCTCTGTAAAAATAAACCCCTAGCCATAAATATTAACAGAAAAACACAAAATTGACCAATATCAGAAGGAAAGTGATTATATCTATAGATTTTAAAATATTATGTTAACTCTTAGGCCAATGAATTTGCCAATGAAAGTGAAATGGGCATATTACTTGAAAGACACAGAACACTAAAGCTAACACTGAAAAATATAAACTCAATTGTATCTTTACTATTGGTTTTAGTATTATAGTTTTAAGATTTTTCCATAATAAAGTTATAAAATCAAATGTTTTATAGGCAAATATTTTTCAGTCAAATAAAGAATCACTGGAATTGAACATGTGTCAACAAATGCATGATCTGTAGAAGGACAAGGAATCTGTAGAATTTAAACAGGAATTGGTTGAAATAAAAATGGTTTGCTTTCTTAATTGGTTGAAATAAAAATGGTTTGCTTTCGTAATGACACTGGTGAGAAAATGAAAAAGACAAGTCACAGGTTAGGAAAAATATTTTTAAAAATTGCATCAGATGAAGGACAATTTCTTGAATACATAAAGAACTCACAAAATTCAGTGATGAGAAAAATTCAATGAAATAAAACAAATATACATGTGTTATGGTTTGAATATGCAATGTCTCCACAGACTCACTTGTTGCTGAAGGTTTGATGCCCAATACAAGGTTCAGAGGTGGGGATATGGGGAAGATTTTGCATCATGGAAACTGTAACCTCATCAATGGACTAATCTATTGACAGATTCATAAATTGATGGCATTATTGGAAAGAAGTAGAAGCTAGGAGGTGGAGCCCAGTTGGAGCAAGTAGATTACTGGGGGGTATATACTGGTAAGGTATCTCATATTTCTTGCCACTCTCATTTTCATTCTCTGTCTACTGTCTGGTTGCCCTGAGGTGAGCAGCCTTCCTCTGCCACACCCTTCCATTATAACACTTATACCTCACCTCTTTGCTCCTGAAAGCAATGTAGCCAGCTGGCTAGGGACTGAAACCTTTAAAACCATGAGCCCAAGTAAGCCTTTTGTTCCTTTAATACTAACTTTCTCGGGGAGCATGTGATAGCCACAGAAATGTAACACAATAAATGTAAAAGATTTATGCAGACATTTCATCGGAAAAGATATTCAGATTGAAAACAAGCATGAAAGAAACTTTTCCAACACTGAAACCACTATGATATAATAATTTATCACTGTATTCCTTCAATAATGAACTTTAGTGATTCCTTTAAAATGTTTATTTAAAAAATATAATGCCCCAAGTATTGTCAAGAACAATAAATCTTCCTCTGGAAACATTATCTTTAAAATATATCACCCAACATAAAGTACTTGAGGTATTAAACAAATTTGCTTTTTCATTCATAGGAATCTATCTAAATTCTCCATAGAGTGACAGAAGAAAGGAAATGAACAGGACACAACATTTTAATACCAATCCTGGACAGAATTATCCTAAAATAACTTGTTAGTAAAGGAGAGAATGGTTAGAAAACATATCTGTCATGACAGAACGTGTGTACTCCACTTGTAAATAAAGTTGTGATTTTGGCTTTGTAGTTTTGCTTTGGGGTAGTGTTGTTTTTAATAACAAGTATCAATATGGGGAGATCAAAAGCTATCTTTTTGTAGTATTTACCACAAAGAGAGACTTTCTTCAAAGATTTATAAAGAAAACTAACAGAAGAAAATAAACTTATCAAACTGCAAGTTCAACAAAAGGAGAGGAAAAACACGGGCAGCAACAGCTCCAGCATTTCAACACAACTATAGCAACAAAATAATGAAAGGAGTAACAAAAGAGCAGACATATACCCAAGTTCTGAGTCTGACTGCAGCTGGAGCACTGAGGGGTCTGTGTCCCACTGCAGGGTCCTAATCGTGCAGCACAAAGGAAAAAGAACACAGAGTATTAACAAAAAGGGAGGGCAACACACCAAACCAAACTATGTCATTCGTCAAGAAAACGGTGTATACGATACATAATACACACAGATAACATGTTCCTACTTCTTCCTCTCCATGCCCAGTGCTTACTGAATGACTCAGTGAGGGCTCACCCTTTCTTTTCACATCTGTTACATATTGGAGGATATGGTTGTTTCCATGGAAGAAAGCTTGAAGCCAAATATTCAAACTACATACCACACACACACACACACACACACACACACACACACACACACACACACACACTGACCCGCTGCTTGTTTTAGTTTGTGCTGACAACTGATTGGCTTGAGCATGAAAAATGCAGCATGCATCTCTGATACCCCAGTGCCCATCTACCCTTGGGAGCACCCAGTATCTTCCATGCCCTGAGAAGAACAAAATACAAATGAGCTAGGGCAGGAGCCTCTGGAAAATCCAGTTAGATGAATCAAGACCGTAGGTTCTGGCCAATAGTTGACTTCCTTGAGTCACTTACTAAAAAATATAATGTATTAGACTTGAGACTCATGGGTATTTTCATGTATTTATCTGTATGGATTATACCAAAACAGTCATCAAAAATGTCATTTATCTCTAAGATGCCGGCCTTAATTGTATCTTTTAAGTACTTCACAAGATATTGCATAGAATTTCAATAATTACCAAGGCAATTGGTGTGGTGAGTGTTTGCTCTATGTCATCCAACCAGGTACATCCTTTAGAAGTCAGATTATATCTTCTGATAAGAACAGAGATGCCAAATTGACCTCATTCTTAGAATGGGGTGGGATTTGGACATACATGTATTTCCATCTGTACCTGGTTTATTGGACTTGTGCAGCTGAGTAAATCTACTATATTGTGTAAGACACGTTTATACTGCTTTAGATTCTGATTCAACAATGCATTGCCAGAATCATAATTTCCAGGCAAATCCATCGTATAAGCCTGATAGTTTTCTCTACTTGAAGATCAGTCTTGGGAAGTCAGATGGCTCCAGCCTTTGAGTTTAGAACTAGTAAATCTGAGTGTTTTAACTACCATAGATTCTCCTACCTTCTTTCCTTCATGTTCTCGTCCTTCATTAAATTCACACATATTTTCTCACTGTGACCGACATTTCCCTTGAACTCATAATCAATCCAGCACTTTCTCACTGACATATTCCGGATCCTTTTAACTATGTCAGTTAGATATCTATATACTATCCTTAGTTGGAAAGCCAGCCTGATTTGTTTGCTTATTTTTATGGGATGTATTTATCTCCTCTGACAAATTTGAGCTAATTTCATAGGTTAAATTTCTGAGAGTCTAAGAGAGAAATTCTAAAATATTCCTTTTATAGGAGGTCTGATGTTTGCACAGCAATTTCTTGTCTGTTGTAGATCAAGGGGCATTAGTTATTATAATTTGATGGGCCTACATTTGAATTGAGAGTTATGGACGTATCAATCAAGGTCACATTTATCAACTTTGTTTTGAGATCCTAGGTATAGCAGCTTCTCACCCTGTGGGAAATAATTGGTTATCTGACCCTAAACATTCTAGATAATATATCCTTTTATATCTAATAAAAAAAGGTCTAACATGTAACAGTTTAAAAGTCCATGGTCAATTTCTTTTTTTCTCTCTGTGTGTTTGCTGTTTATTGTACAAAAGAATAGACAGTGTCAAAGTTCTTCAAACTAACAGTGACCTAGTAAGAGACTACTAGAAATTCATATTTTAAAACCTTTTACCAATTCAATACTAACCAATTGCTTGTAAATTCTCCCTTCATTAGTTCAATTTTACTTGCTTAGTTTCAGCTTACTAAAGGGAGGTTAAAAACTAAAAATCAAAATAAAATCAATAATCTCTGGCCATCTGCTAAAACTACAATTTAAGTACAAAAGGCATGCCCGGAGTTGAATATATTTTGCCTCTGCTAAGTGGATAGTTTCTTTCTGCTCCCCCTTTATGAGTAACATTTTGGTAACTTCTGTTTGTCTCCTAACTTTGTTAGATCTAGCATAGAAAGCCTTAAAAATTTTTCCATAAAATATATCTTACCTTTTTCAGGTTTCAGTTATTAAGGAAGATGTCTAATAGATATTTGAAAGATAGTTGTTAATTTGTAATACTAACACACATGGCTAAAGCACATTCACATGATGCTAGTAGAATTTAATATTTTGAGGCCTAGGGGAAGCAATATATCAAAGTATAGCAAGAATCATAGTTGCTCTAGATTGGGCTTACTACCAGGAACTTAGGCTATAGTATAAAAGCATATCATCAATAATAATAACCAAACTGATGATGATAATTGTGGTGATGATAATGAGGACTTCCATATCACCAAATAATACTTTCAATTCTTATTCCTTGTCTTGAACCCTAGGATTCTATTCACTTGGCTCCTCCATGGAATATTTTTTGTTTAGATTTCTTGTCACTAAAAATCCTGTTGCTTTTCCTCATCCCATTGTAAATCTCCTCCCACCATAAATTTGGCAAATCCCTATTCTTTCCATCCCTCAGAGATAAGTATTCTACAACCAGGATTATGTCTTCACTCTTCCTTTTGTGCTTACTGGTAGGTAATTGTATGTATGTCTGCATATTTTCTGAAAAAAAAACATAATTTCTCTGAATTATCTCTTTTTATTATTTGCTTTTGTCTTCATTAGGATTTGAGTTCAGAGACTCAGGTTTACTAAGCTGGCATATGACCATTTGAGAAATACCTCTAGCCTTGTACTTTTTGCTGGTTATTCTGGTGATATGCTTAATGAACTTTCTGCCCCAGCTGACCTTGAACCATGATTCTCTAGATCTCAGTTTCCTCTTGTTCTACACATCTTCACAGTCAAGCAAATCATTGCTCTTAGACAAGGAAAACAGATTGGGCCAATATGAACAAAGTGCCAAAATCTTCCCCCACCCCCCAGCTAATTTTAAATGCCATTTCCAAATGTAAGACATTGAAAAATAAAAAAATTAATTCTATCATATCAATCTGTCACAGTCACTAAAATGTCAGATAAATAAAAATGCTCTTTAAATAATTATTACACCTAGATTCCAATTATTTCCTTACTTAAGACAAGCAATGATTGATAAAGTTTTTTTCTTTTCTTTTTTTTTGCCATTAATGGGATTTGAATTTAGCACCTCCCATGTACTCAGCTTGCTTGTTTGCCTCAGCCATACCTTCCTCCAGCCAATTTTGTGCTGATTATTTTCAAGATAGAATCTTATAGACTTTCTGCCAGGCTGACTTTGAACCACCAGTCTCACTCTCACCCCCCTGAGTAGCTAGGCTTACAGTCATAAGCCATTAGCACCTGGTTTCAAGTTCATTTTCTTTTTATAAGGCTTTTTTTTTTCTAATTTGCTGTTGAGAATATTTCCTCTGTTGGTTAACATGCAGGTGCTAACTGTGGGCTTTGATGCACACCACACTAAGTTACTGGGAAGTCTATCTGAGCTGGATTAAAAAAATATGACTTCCATTATAGCATAAGCAATATTCTTCTCAAAATGTACATGAGACCTGCTGCCAAGCAAGCAGTTTCTCTAGAAGGAGAAACAGCATCCTCTTGCTAAAACAGATGCTTGCTTTGTTAATATAACTGTGTGGGTACATATGGTACATTGTGCCTGAAGACAGAGTGGTAAGAAATAAAAGATTTCGAACTAACTAGTTAATGTGCTACACAAAAAGAAGCCCTCAAAATATAAATCTTATTTTAAAAAGATGCCCATTTTTTAAAATCAGGCTTAAATCAGTACCAGACTGCAGGAAATCCAAGAAACTAGAAACTTCTCTTTACAGAACCATAAAATTATTTCAGCATACAAAGTTTAATAGTCTTAATAAACTTCCCTGGTAGTGGTGCATACTTAAATTGTATTTGCATATTTTATTCACCCTTACTAATAACTCCTTAATGCCTTCTCTTTAGCTAGTGTTTCATCAGATCACCATGGGAGAGGATGATGCTTCCACCAAAATGTGTCAAAAGTCCTTAGAGGCCCATGTTTCCAGACAGGGTTCTGCCTAATCTGCTAGTAGATAACCATGGAAGCTCTGAGGATTTTCTGTTGGCTGTGAGGCCCAGGAGCATTTTCTTTTCCTAAGATCACCTAGAAAAGGAAATGTTTGCGTGCAGCCAGCACAAGCTACCCACAAGAAATTATCCTAGACCAATCGAATGTTCTTATTTGAGAATTTACTGGGCAGTGGCCCTAAGAAAGGCTGGGTTTATCAATCTGCATAGGTTAAAACCTAGCACTTTTAACTATATTCTCTGTAAACCTGAGAAAATGACCAATTCTTTCTCTGCCTTAGTGACTTCATCTATAAACAAATAGGAGGGCAGTCCATTCATTTAATAAACACTTATCAAATACTTCCTGTAGAGACACAACCTCAAATAGCACTTCATCCCTAATTGCAAGGAAATTTTTAGTTTCTTGAGGAATAGATGTTTTCAACAAGTCTATTCTTCCTCAGGAGTTATAAAGGGTATATCCTTCAGACTTGTGTATAAAGGATATAGGGTGTTGGTGTCAAGTCAACAGTCCTTAAAATATTAAGAAAATTATTCATGTTCTAGATTGCTAAGCTTTGAAATTTAGAAACAAACTAGACACTGTGTTGAAAATGAGCTGTACAACCTGTGGATGGAGATGGAGGGGAAAACTTGGAGAGTGAGAAGGAAGAGGGTAACATCTAAAAAGAAATGTACTCATTACCTGACTTATGGAACAGTAACCCTTCTGTACATCACCTTTATAATAACAATGAAAATATTTTTAAAAACAAAACCAAAAAGTAGAGAAACAGATATTTAAAATTCTCAAAAATCATTTAAATTTGTATTGCAATGGCCACATTTCCTTACTTGACTTTCTCATATGCTAAATTATGCTCACACGTTTTCCTTTCTGGAAAAATCCTTGAATTCTTAAATCTATACTGATGAATCATTCATAATACCATCCTTATGTTGTGTTGGATTCCATATCATATATTAAAAATTCCATGTCACATCTTAGTTTATGTTTATATTAAGGAATTTTAAATTGATATTCAAATAAAAATCAGCTTTTCAAATGTTTTATTAACAAAAAATTGAAAATGTAAGAGATTCTTTATTGCTCATTGTGATTAACTAAGGAATGATTAATTAATTTTACCAAAACCAGTTGAAAAACCAGAAAAATATGTCATACATATGCTATAAATAGAAAATGGGCTATAACACTAGGAGAAATTACAAAACAAACTGTGGCATTTTAACTTTTAAAAAGTTTTCAAATTAAGCTATACTAGTATAATTTTAAAAATATTATATATTTCTACTTAAAACATAGACTCCATCATCATAAAATCAATAAAAGAGAATTTTGTTAACAGCTCCTTAGTTTATAAAAAACTACTTTAATCTTTTCTGTATAATAGAGTACACCAATTTTCAGATTAGCCATTCCAGGAATTATAAGAAATGTTTGCCAATCCTGGCTCTGTAAAGAAATTTTTATTTAGGACTAAAAATTTGACAGAATTTATACTTTTCAGATGACTAGACAAGCTAATTTGATTCCAATTTTCTGAAAGAGACCAAATTCTATACAAATAGGAAAGATTATTACTGTGAAGATTTAGATTTAGTTTTTTCCTAGTCTTGGGCTTTTTGAGTTGTTAAAGTTAATGATAATCGTTTTCAGAGATATTGCTTAACACAAAAGGCATACTAGGTGGAATTTTATATAACAAAATATTATATTCTCTGGTAACTTAATTCTCATATTCATTTTGTTAAAGCAAAACCATAAATTACTATGGAATTTTAAGCTCAAAACAAGCTGCTCCTAACTCATTCTTCTCAATCAAACTTTGGGTTGTTTGTCTGAAAGCTATTGTTTTGTTTAATGCCAATTTTCTTGTATCCCTATGAGACCTGAATTTAACAAGGAATTTACTCACTAACTTCTGTTTGTATATACTCTTGCCTGAATTTTCCTATAAAGAGTTAAGACCTAAACTTTGTGTGTGGGAAGAGTGGTGGGGGTAGGAAATAAATTTACTTTTCCAAAGTGATTCACCAAATTAAAAAAAAAAGTTAAGAAGGAGAAAGAAATGTTCTTTGAAAAGGAATGATTACTATTGTCCTCATAGGTTAGCTTTCTCTAGAAAGTTTTCCAAAGGGCTCATCAACTGTGTAGTCAGTAATAGAATTTAATGCTGCTAAGTGCTCTCCTTGACGCTAAGTGATAATGATACCACACCATCATTGTATAGAAACAGTCAAGCTATATTAGTGTGAAGGCAAGGGCAATGAACCCCCTAAGGAATACGATTACATTATGTCAGTCTGCGAATAAATGAAATAAATGAGCTTACACAACTGTGCCATTATTACTTTACTCCTTCAAAGATCTTTTTGAGAAGTGTTCAAGCAAAAGATGACAAAAGATACATGCTACTCCAAAGCACAAAGGTGATTTGCTAAGATAAAGCAGTTTTGGGCCCACATAAAAACCCTACATTCATTTTTCTCAAATTGAAAGCTGTGTCTGCTGGTTGGTGTGAAGCCCATCAAGAGACAATATGAGTGAGATAATTCTGGTTTTACCTCTTGGTTTGTAAATGCTAGAAAAGCTTACAGCTCAAGGTATATAGTGGATTTGTTTGTTTCATCATTTGGTTGGTTGGCTGACTGGTTGGTTGGTTTGATTTGGCCTTTGAGACAGGGTCTCACAATGAAGCTGAAGTTGACCTTGAAATTGCAATCCTGACACCTCAGTTTCCAAGAGCTGGAATTATAGGTGCGTGACACTACATCTGTTAAATCCACAGCTTCATTTATTAAATTGCCCAGGCCTCAATGGAAGCATGCACTTTCAGAAGAAAATGCTTATAGTAATGCATTGGGTGGATTAAGAAAATTTTGTACATCCTCCCCCCAAAATAGTAGCAAAAACTTTACTGAGGTAGAAAAGGAGCACAGTCAGACTAAAAGACTGATCTGCTAGCAGAGCAGTGCTGACGATTTCTGTTCTTTTATTTCAAGATTGATTTAAGTGTTTTATGATTATTATTAAATTAATGGTACAGCTAGAGGCCACAAACTGCCCAGCTGTAGGCCAACTCTGGCCCCTAACTGACTTGAACAAAAGTCATTTATCCTCCATATTTATTGAATAAATATGACTTACACAAACATGAATCCTGCACATAAATGTGAATTTCTATTTCTCATGAAATATTGCAAAATGTGGAGAAAATTGGGCCTAAATTTCCCAGTGAGCTCAATTACCTTAAGCTGAAAGAAGGCCATCTGTACTTTAAAATAACTTGATGTGTGCTAAGCAGCTTCTAAAGGCCCCATTCTACACTCATCCATATCACCTGAGGAACAAGAATTATGAAGGATTTACCATGACTCTATCTATATTAATTAATCTTCTTTCTTCTTTTCACATCTTTACCTTACAGACAACCCTTCTGCGGTAAAAGTAGAGATTATCTATATCCTCTTACAGAAGATCATAATCTATGAGGATAGGTGATATTATAATGAGGTTTATAGATGGTATATAGTTTACTGACTCACTAAGTAGAAGCAGTCAGCCCTAATTAACTAACAACCACCCATTTAGCCAATTGAAATTAGCCAATTCTATTACATAAGTAAATATGATGCTAAAGAAATTATATTTGGGGTTAGAAAACAAAAACAATGTAGAATAATGAAAACTTATGCCTATGCTAATCAATGTTTATGTTTTGTTTGTAAGACATATGGTTCTAAATTAGCTAGCCCATTTAAGGAAGAATGATGGATGTTTATCATTTCTAGTGTTTAATGGCATTGCTATGCTGCTAAAGAGCAAGTCAGCATGAATTTAAGCCCCAAATGACTGAAGCATACATGTAGATGCATGCACAATTAGCAGTGTTCATTTTTAGAATTGACATCCCACTCAGCCTTATAAAGAGACAATTCTTACCTTGTCAATGGTCCCAGATCGCCTGAGTCTTGGCTTCCAGCTTCACTGGGAGTGCTCACTGATTTCGAGGAGGGAGACATAGGGGTTGGGACTAAATAATGAAAATAACAGGTATCCCATGTTAAAAAATGCAGCGGCTGCACTGGAGAAGAGCAGTGTCAGACAAATCAAAGCAAATGGGCCCAAATTAAAGCGGTTGTATGATCAGGAGAGATTGAAATGGGATAAGGAAAGAAAAAAGGAAAGAAAAGGAAGAAAGTCAAGTGAATTATTCATTATTTGGAAATTAAAATTTGAAATGAATTTAGACAGGATTAATTTAAAGATTGACAGGCCATGTCGACCTAAACAAAGTAAAATGGAGAACCAAAATAGCTATCCAGATAGTTCAAGTTAATCATCCGTCCAATATGAACTATCCAGATAAGTCTAATTCTTCACTTTATTTTGTTAGTATAGATGTGACCTATGAAAGAAACAATATGGGGTGTCTATAAAACTGTAAAAGAGTATGAAATAATTTTTAAATGGCCAAGGAAAGTCAGAACATCTGCTGTATGTTGGAATGAAATTCATGGCTTATGTTGGATAAACTACTTTGCCAGGATACATGACAGATAGAGGAAGAGTAAATGTTGAACCTGGTAATTTAAAGAAATCTCTCTTGAAACCAAGGGAAATGCCAGGCTGCTTTATTTTTACATCTAATTAATGGTTTCATGCCATTGTACTATTTACTGAGCTGGGGACTTGCTTTCCTTTGCCTCCCACAACTCTAAAAGACACGGCCAGATGTGTGGACGTGAGCTGCCAGTCTAAAGCCAGGAAACAAGTTCAAATACTCAGGTCAGCATGAGTTGAAAGTCTGAGAGAAAAGGCCAATCAAAATGCAAATGTCTTTTTCATCTCTATCCTTCAGATATAAGCCAAGTATCTTTCAGTTAGAAGCTGCACCAACTAGCCAGGATGGCTTTAGGCCAGAGAGCAAGGGGTTCTTATTATCTCACATAGCAAAGAAGCCCATGGGCAGAAAGTGCATAAAGGCAGATTCCCATTTGGTTTCAATCAGGTGCAATTTCCTTTTGTTTTTTATTTAATAGGGTAAAGGGCTTAATTATTTTGTCCAAATCCTGTCACAGATCTGTTATAGGATCCAATGCCACATCTGTCAAGGAGCTGGAAATTCTCACGTGAATTTTCAATTAACTCCTTCATTACCCTCCATGCTAAGGCAAATGTATGTTGGAAAGATGGATGAAAAATGAAAATGGCCATCCTTGCCAGAGTCCTGTAGAAGAGATGCAAGGAGAATTGAGAACTTATTTATGGGTTAGGGATAGTTCAGTATTCTGCCTTTCAAAATTTAAATACTGGCTTTATGTAGAGTAGGGAAAATATGATGTACTATTAATGTGCTTAATCAGTGTTGACATAGCAACCACATTTCAAAGACTATTTTGAGGAACAAATATAAGAGATTGCAAGGTTTCTAATTTACATCAATGTCAGCAAAGTACCTGCTTCTCAAAGGAGATCCATAAGATACTCCAGATTCAATTTTTCATAATTTAAAAAGGTTAAGTAAAATAATCTAATTAGAAGTGTGTTGAATATGGACGAATTTTATTCTGAATATAAGTAACTATGGAAAAGAAATTTTATTTTTAGTGTAAGATGAAATTTTATTTAATGTAGAATTCAGTTACAGAATTAAGGAAAGATAAACCATTTTGAACTGATTCTGATATTATATTTATTTCAATGAATTATTTTGAAAGTTTCTTTGTTATATTGGCTATCGTGTAGTTTTATGGACACCCGAGGCTTACTCTTAAATGTATGGAAAAACAAAAGAATAAAGGAAAAATAAAGTAATTGTCAGGTCAGTGGCAAATAAGTGCATGCATTGTTACCATCAACACAAATAAAATAAATAATAGCAGACCTTAGGAATAAAAAAAAGGATCCATGAGTTACCAGCTGGGAATGAATGAGTTGGAGGAGGGGTATGTCAATGAAAATACCAATTAGCAATGAAATCAAGATACACAATTGTCTAATCAATCAATTTAAACTTGTTGGTTGCAGCTACTAGTCTGCAGATTGTAAGTTTCCTAGAATTTTCCCACTAAGCATGCTCTTTTCAGCATTGAATGACATATCTGTGATGGTTATGACATTTCTAACCAGATTTACAGCATTTATATAGGCAAAATGAAGTTGGATTCAGCAATGGAAAAGAAGAACAATTTACTAAAAAAAAAGTCAAGACTTTTACATTTACCAAGTGGTAGCTCATTCAACAAACACTAAAAAAAATTGTTCATAACATGATGGAAGAGTTTGACCACAAAGGCAATCAATAAGTCATTAGCAAACACTTAATGACTCTCCAACCTTCCTTCCCATCTCCTTCCAGCCCCCTCAGTTCCAAAACTACATGCAACCTGAACCATTAACACAGAATTTCTTAAAATTAGAAAACAAAAGTAAAGTCCGTAAAGCTAGTGACTTAAAAGAGTAGTAAATTCTGGACATGGTATATCCTGTTCAAGTCTACTTGAGCAATTGTAACACAAAGTATTGTTAAATACCTAGAGGTGGCTCAGGCGATATACCAATGCTCTGAAGCAAAGCCTCTGTCTCCCGACGCTTGCGATCGAGATCTGAGTCATCCTGAACAGGTTCTTTCTTCTGCTGCATATCCGCCTAAAATGATTAGATGTCAGTAAGGAAAGTGAATAGCATGGCTATATTTATGCTTTTCCTGGTGGAAGCAGAAAATGTAAATAAGTATGAAGGATGAAAAATATACTGTAACTTCTCCATTTAATGCTAACTGACCTCATGCTTTGTCTTTTGGTTGAAGGTTGGTTGTTTTATTTTTTTTTCTAGTTCTATATCACATAGTGTGAAAGTTACTCTCACACAGTTTCAGGAGAAAACATCAAGGTAAAGTATTTGTGATAAGAGTTAGAATGCCTGCAAAGAATTTTGTCTGCCTTGTCAGACCTCCTTGTCCCTTCTGGGACACCAGTCCTCTGTGTGTGTGTGTGTGTGTGTGCGTGTGTGTGTGTGTGTGTGCGTGTGTGTGTGTGTGTGTGTGTGTGTGTGTATGTGTCTAGACTATTCATATCATATCTTTGCAATGGTGCAAATAGGAATTGTTGGAAAGTAAAATTATTTACGAAAACATATAAATATGAACATTAATCATTTTTGAAATATAAGTTTAACATGGTTTAAAACAAACTAAGCTGAAATCGGTATTAAAACATTTATGATTTTTAGATTAGGGATGTCAAACCTGTGCTTATATATCTCTTTATGAACCACACTATCTCTTCACATGGAGAGCATAAAAGCATATTCTCTTTTCTTTTACCACTCTATTTATTTAGAGCCAGTACTAGGGTTAGAACTCAGGATCTGGGCACTGTCCTTCAGGTAGTTTGCTCAAGGGCTGATGTTCTACCAGTTGAGCCACATTTCCACTTCCAGCTTGTTACTGGGTCACTGAACATGAGAGTCTCTTGGTTTTGTCTGTCTGGACTGGCTTCAAACTGTGATGCTCAGATCTCAACCCCCTGAGTAGCTAAGTTATCACAGGCTATCAGTTATTACTTTATGCTTTTAGAAATGGGAAAAGTGAGACCTGTTGTAAGTTAAATTCCAGACGAGGTAGAGCCCAAAGAACACCTGGATTACAGGTGTTCCACACTCCTTACCACTTGCCATCCCCATTCTCCTCAGGCTCTTTTTTGCTCTAGAAGAGACTAAATCTCCATTGGGCAAAATTAGTTGGTTTAACAGCAAAACAAGGAGGTGGTTTGGGTCTGTCTTGTGTTTGCCTATAATTTCCCCAAATGCATAAAATGGGGGAAAAAAGAGCAGACAGCATAATTTGAAGTCTGATTTTTTACATCATATCGCATTTTGTTGTAATTCTATGAAAGTCAAGTTGTATATTAGAATGTCAATTTCAAAGGAAACTGGTTATTAGTAAAGGATAACAGGTGCTTTAAGACTACAGTAAGGGTTGACATTTGAAGGAAAGGAAGCATAATAACTTAATGCCTTTTTTGGCTTTGCATAGAAATGAATAGCCATTCCATGTCAAATCTCACCTCTATTTCACCCAAAACCAGCATATATAACAGCAAGCATCTCCACAGAAAAACCATTACGTATGATGTCAAGGACAAATAAATTATTACATCAATCAAAGTGCAATGGTGTAGAGAGATGGGGGATGCCCATCTCTCAAATGTAAAAGCTCAAATGTATCTACAATTATGTCTTATTTTGTTGGAAAATCATAATTGTTATAAATCTGTTACTCTGGCCTTCCAGCCTTGTACTATGAGACACTATATTTCAATTACAAGGCATCAGAATACATTATCTTCTTCCTTAAAGAAAAAGCCCTGTGTATGTAAGGAGGTGGCTATGGAAGTTTAGTATATTGCACAAAATTTTCTTCATAGGAAATTACTCCAAAATATTTTTGACATCTGCTTTTTGTATAAGATATGAGCTATTTCTACACTGCTACAAGTTAAAAATAAGGTATTTGTTGGACTGAGATGGTAAAAGGACATGCAGGCTGTGAACTAGGAGTCAAGAGTCTTAAATTCAGAGTAGAACAGCAGACAAGCTATGTTTCATCTCTGGGTCTTTGCCATTCTGTTGGAAAAAGAGAGCATGACCAAGGGTCTCTAAAATTTTTTTTTCTATTTCAAACACTGTGTCCTGTATTATTCTAGTCACTTCTCACTCGTATTCCCTTTAACCTAGGTTCTTACAAATCAATGAAAAGCCATTGGCACCACTTTATATTTTTTCTAAAATGGTCCTGCAAAAAAATATATTTTCCACTGGGCACTAGTAGCTCACATTTGTAATCTTACTTACTCAAGAGAATGAGATCTGAGGACTTAAGTTTGAAGCCAGCCCAGGGAAGAAAGTCTGTGCAACTCTAATCTCCAATTCTCTAGCAGAACTTAGGAAGTAGAGCTGTGGTTCAGCATGACAGAGTGCCAGCTTTGAGTGAAAAAGCTATGAGACAGCCCTGTTTAAATTGCAGTACTATATGACCACACACACACACACACACACACACACACACACACACACACACACACACACACACACCTAAAACTAACATAAAGTACTAACCATAGCCTAAGCATTGATATGTGGTATACCAGATTTTTTTTATTCTAAACAGCTATATTTGGTCTATTTTCACTACCAGAAAATAAAGAAAAAAATTGAACAAAATACTAATCACATACTATGAAAGACTATGCATGCTTTCTCTTTCATCTCGAAATCGTTTGCCAAGTACAGTAGGCACTAGATTCTACTCTTCAGTTTTAAGGCAAATAATCTGGACTAGGAAATTGTGTCCCATGAGCAAGTACCAGCTGTAGGCTAAGTACTAGTGCCTTAGGAACTCAACAACTTTTATTCTTTACAACCCTGCAAAATAAATATGCCATTGTTTTCTTATTAAGAATAGGACTGAGGCTGAAAAAAGTTAAAGAATACTCAACAATAAAGACATCTCAGAGTTACACTTTGCAATGAACCTGGGTTTGGGGAACCTCTGCGCTATACCCTACCCACAATTTAGGTGATGTAAGCACCTAGGAGATGCAATGACCTATTCAATAAGAGTAACTTATTATGTGGATAGCTTGCCCGTCTTGCTCAGATATCATAAAAGAATTCTTTGAGGGCTTTCCTGCTTATTCACAGAAACAGCACTGGGAATCCAGTGATCTTTCCTTTTACCCTAAATGCCTGCGTACCCAGTATTTACCTCTTTCTTTTTCCGTTCTTCTTCCTTCCGTTTCTTTTCTTCTCTTATTTGTGCTAAGCGCTGCTTTTTGCGCTCAAGCTCAGCTTTTAAGTCACTTTTGTCAGACATGTTGGTTACCTTGGAGGAAAAAAAAAAGTAAGTACATATATAAATAGACTCCTTGTATTATCATTGTAAAAATCATTTGAAAAGACATGTACCTTGAAAATGTGACTTTAGGACAATAACACTGTATTATTTAACCTATGTTGAAAAATAAAATAAAGTTAGGGTCTGGTCTAATTATACAATTCTTTCTCTACTAGGTCCACATAAATGACACAGAAGCTCAGTGCTATCACTGAACTTGTGATTTGAAAGAACAACTTAGTTGCAAATAAGTGAAAACAGGGCACATTTTCCATGTAAGTTTCTTTACAAACAGAAGAGAAAGGGAGACTTATTAAAGAATCATCATCATGATTTCTAGCTTAGATGCTAATGGGGCAATTCATCCACACTGAGAAAAGAAAATAGGCTGTCATGAACCCTTAGAGTATACCTGATCAAATTTCTATGGACTCAATAAACATTCTTCCACTAGGCTTGAAGATTTCATTTTGCCTACCATTTTATGCATCATGGAAGACAGCTGCAGACCTAATATGTTAATATTCTTTTTATGCAAAACTCCTCCTGAACTGTCACAATTTTATCTACAATACAACCTTATCTCTGTAAAACTTCCATTTGCATACTGAATGCAACATTGCTTTTTTTGGCACTTTCGTTTTACAAGTAGAGGGTGTTTGCATACACATGAAATGGGAGAAAACACTGGGATAAGTTCTTGGGAAAATTTATCCGAACAAGATTTAATTTTCATTTTAATTGTGATAACAGGGTTCATGGTGAATGGGGCTGGAAATGCTTTCAAATAAGAGAAGGATCAATTACCAAAGATTATATATTTGCATCTTAGATTTTGAAAGCAAACAAGATGAAACACTAAGAAATGAAAAATCTTTTTTCTGATCTAAATTCCTGAAATAAAGAAATAGCCAAGAGTGATTAACTACAAAAGTCTTGAGTACTCACTTGTACACTATGCATATGCAAATATGATAAATGCATAATATATTTATTCCTATATAGATGACAGGGTGATGGAAGGCAAAAACTTACCAAAGGATACAGAACACTGACACATCCTCAAACCTCCTGACATTGTCCATTGAAGGTAATCATGAATCTGTAGTCATTCTAATACATAGTTTCAGTCAGCTACACAGACAAGAAATGTCATGCATTCTTACCATACACATGCCTACTCATAGTGTGATGACAAAGACTTGTGAAATAACAATTTTGATCACAATAATCAATCTCTGCCATAA
Source organism: Dipodomys ordii (assembly GCF_000151885.1). NCBI lineage: Eukaryota > Metazoa > Chordata > Mammalia > Rodentia > Heteromyidae > Dipodomys > Dipodomys ordii. The sequence goes on from NW_012267443.1 coordinate 1,371,015, forward strand.
ATGATCATAGCCTATCTTTATTTTTCTACTAACAATTATTGAATACTTAATCTCTACTGGGTCCTATATAACGTATAAGGATAGAGAGTCAGAAAACCAGTTTTGTTTTGTCCATTTGTTTGTTTGATTCAAAGAATGTTTAATTCAAATTTTTGAACATGTGGTGTGGCTGGAGATAGCCTCTAAAATATTGGCTTACTGATTACAGATGCCAGGCCCTTGGCAATCATTATTACATTTAATCTACAACTCAAGAAGAATGGAATAATTAATGCTTTTTGCAACTAAGATAATGGAGATCAGTAAGACCTGATATTACCCAGCCAATATGAGACAGAACCTAATTTTAAGCTTACTTGTGCTCTGACCTACAAATGTGTAAAAGCAATGCAGAGTACTCAATAATCAAGATGGATGGGAGGAGGGTGGAGAAATCCATGGTGAGTATGGAGGAATAGGTAGAATTAAACTGGGAGCAAGGGGAGATTTGGATGTACAAATATCTGTGGAAAGAGGAACCCAGCAAATTGAGTATAAGAAATAAAAATGAGTCTAAAGCAAAATGAACGTAGTAGGGGAGAGGCAAACATTATAGAAGAAAGAAAGCGAGAGAGAGAGAGAGAGAAGAGAAGAGAAGAAAGAAATTCATCAATAAGACCCATCAAAGTATGGTATTCTCACAATAAAAAAAAAGACACTCTATCAGAGGGGGGGTGGAGGGAGGAGTTGGAGAGGTGTGAAGGGAATGGATGGTAGGGGAAAAACAAAGGAGGATGTAACAATGCTCAATAAGAAATGTACTCATTACCTTACTTATGTAACTATAACCCCTCTGTATAGTACCTTCACAATAAAAATATATATTAAAAAGAAAAGGAGTTGGGATACACTGTTGGTGGGAATGCAAACTTGTCCATTCACTCTAGAAAGTAGTATGGAGATTCCTCAAAAACTACACATAGAGCTTCCCAATCCCACTCCAGGGCATCTACCCAAGTGACAACAAACAAGGCCATACTAAAGCTACCACCATAACCATGTTCATTGCAGCATCTTTTACCATAGCTAGATAGAGAACTAACCCAGATGTCCCTCAGTAGATGAATGGATCAGGAAGATGTGATACACACACACACACACACACACACACACACACACACACACACACAGAGTGAAGTTGTTATTCCATCAGAAAGAATGTCATTTTCCCATTTTTAAGAAAATGGCAAGGGAGGCGACAAGATGGCGGAGGAGAAGCTGGAATCTGAACAAGCTCTCGCATAGAAAGCAGTTTTAGAGTTCCAGTGAACAGTCCTAAGCCAGAGAAACACACCAAGTGTGCCATCACAGGACAGAGAGTTAGACAAGTGAGAGAAAGCCAAGGCAAGAATACACATCTGAGCACCAGCCAGCAGCCGCCGCCGGCGGCGGAGGCAGGGTCGCGGTGGAGACCGCATCCGGGCAATACCTGAGCGCTCACACAGAGAGTCCGGGACGAAGGAGCCAGACGCAGCGGGCGAGCAGATTCTACTCAACACCAGCAAGAACCGACAAGGAGCAGACAGCTTCATCCTGCAGTTTGCAGACCAGAGACGACCCA
>NW_012267443.1:1374653-1401185 GCF_000151885.1 Dipodomys ordii
AAGAAATTCATACAAGACCTAAAACAGAGCTTCAACAAAGAACTTGAAGCCATCAAAGCTGACCAACTAGAAGGAAAAGAGATAAAAAACAAAGTAGAGAAAATGGAAAGACTTGGAAAAAATTATATTAAATGAAGTAAGCCAGACCCAAAGAAAAGTAGATTGTATGCTTTCTCTCATTTGTAAGAACTAGAATATGTCTATGATATTCTTAACAGGGGATCTCAATAACCCAATTGCTTAGTACATAGGACCACATATAATGAAGCACATCAACATGAACTCCAAGATATAAAAACAAGAGGTTCATATTATGTGCTGTCTGTAATATTTTTTCTTTTCATTTCTCTTAGTTTTCGGTACCTTGTGTCTTGTATATGAGATTAATCAATATATAGAAGGGAAAGGGAATCACAGAAACAGCAGGACAAAGATAAACCAATGCAACATTGATATTCACTTGTCACTATGTTGGATATCAACCTTACAACTTGGAGGGAGGGAGTAGAGAGGGGTAAGCAGGAGAAAAGGAGGGATGGGGTAACAATGATTAAAACCAATTGTACTCATTACCTTACCTATGTAACTGTAAGTCCCCCTACCCCCCTGCTCATCATCTTTTCAATAAAAATATTTTTTTTAAAAATGGAGTAGGGAGGTAGAGAAGATGAAACATGGATAAGAAACAGTAACATAGATGGGTGAATTTGATCTAAGTACATTATATTCAAGTTGTAAATAATCACAATTCAATTAGATTATTTTTTAAAAGACAAAGAAATATAAAGTCTAGTTATGGAGGTATTTGAGAAAGCCTTGCAAATACAGAAAAGCAAGTTTTATTTGATATACTGTACTAGGGCATGAGTGATCACAGCAGCTTTCTGAAAGGAAAAGTGACAACATGAAAGTAGAATTTGCCTGAGCCTATTCTTGTCCCTGCCTGCAGAACAGATTGAAGCTGAACTAGAGTAAGACAAGCTGCTCGGAGATAGTGCCAACATAGATCTCAGTCAATGCATGTGCAGTGGGACAGGAACTGGATGGGAGACAGAGTATAGATGAGAAACAAAGAGCCAAGAAGGACAAAGTCAATGTTGGTGGCTGCAAAACAGAAAGACTTTGTAAGAATTTCTTTTCGAGAATACAAAGAAGATGGTGATAAAAGAAGGCAAAGGAAATGATAAAAAAAATAGCATGCCATAATTTTGTTACCAATGGGATTTGGGGGAAGAATGCATAGATACACTACTACTGATGATATGAGAAGATTGAGAAGAAGCTGGAGCTATGGAATAGAGATTTGAACCATATCTACCCACAAAAGCTTTTTCATGTGAGTCATAGATATAAAGTCCATACAGAAGATAGGTAGATAGCAGAGAGGTGAAGAGGCCACTGAGAAGTACTCTGTCTAACAAGGCCGCTCGTACCTGGTTCCACTGATGGCCCACTTAGACGACCCATGCAGTTAGATCTTCTAACTTGTTTTTGTTGTTTTCAGAAATGCTGGTGGCTAAAATTTCAACACCAACAGGTAAAATTCCTGGTAGAAGAATTTTTCTAATTTGGGGAGGGGAAGGGAAATAACCAAATGCTGGAATAAGGATACAGGTTGACCCATTGTAACCATGAGATGTACAAGACACCATGTTGAAAAGGAACTTCACAACTTCTGGGGAGGTGGGGAGGGAAAGGATGGTAGGGGAAAAACAAAGGGGGGTAACAATGCTCAATAGTAAATGTATTCATTACCTTACTCATGTAACTGTAACCTCTCTGTATAGTATCTTTACATTAAAAAAACATTAAAATAGAAAATAAGATTCTAATTATACATGTCATCAAAGTTACATACATTTTGTCAATGTGGACCAATCTAACTGTTGTGGCTAAATTTTTGTTTTCTGCCATCAAAAGTGAAATGTATAATCAGAAAGATCTCTGTTTAAGCAACAATTATGTCATTCTAAGCCAGAGAAAAACTTCCTAGAAAACTCAACTTTCCCTCTTCAACATTTTCCCAGCAATTATCAACATTTTCTAAGTCAAAAATTTCATTAAGTACAGATGATTTTTGAAAGTCCACATCCTGTTTGAAATGTATAGAGCTACAATGGGTAAGGCCACAGCTCTACTGGGTTTTTCCAATTCTTCATTTTTGGATCCATTCCCAAACTGACACTTAGCCTCAACCTCCTGGGAGAACCAGATACCTAAAGAGAATTCTTCCTATCAAGGGGTTGGGAAGTACATGTTAGAGTAAATGAATGAGCCTTTACTCATAGGGTGAAATAGTGGCACAAAGTGCAGTGTCAGCATTGAATCCCACTGGCTTTCCCATGGGGCTGGCCAGACTAACCCACTAAATCTCCCTTCACTTCAAACAAAGAAAATTGTGGAGCAAAGCATGAAGGACATGAGTTATAGAGAGCCCTGTGGCTAATATAGGTCACGGCTCAGGCAAGTCTGATGTTTTCAACAGAAGAAAATAAGCATTAGAGCTAATTATTGTTAACTTCACACAAATCAAAAGCTGGTCTCTTCTTTTATTGACAAAATGGCAAGGGATCAAGGAAATAAATCAAAATTATTTTAGAAAACAAAAGGCTTCCCTGTTTAATTATCTAAATGTTCCTCCACCTGCAGACAAGGCAAGACTCTACTCCACCCAAGTTTTGGAATAAGCACAGATTAGCTTCACCCAACTCCATCCATTCTGGGGTCACTTGATGCACTTTTGCCCTGCCAGCTCAGGATCCCTCACAGCAGTCCTGCACTGTGAACTCCTTTTCCATTGGCCTCTCCCCTTTTCACTCTCTGAGCCTGGCTTCATTGCCAAATCCGCCCTTCCTGTTTGCTTCCACCACTCAACATGTTACCTCTTGCTCTCTGCAAACCCCTTGTTTCACCTCTGGTTGACCACAATCTCCTCTCCTCCTGTTTTCCTTTCTTTGTCTATGCCCAACTCAAAGCATATCAAATCATCTACATCCTTTACTCCCTAATCATAACCATAGCTTATAGACAAAAATAGTAAGAAGAATATAACTCACTTACTGGGGTTTGAACTCAATCTTGTTCTTATTATGTAGGTGTTCTTACCCCTAGGAAACACTTTTAGCCCTAATTTTTCCTATCCTACTTTTGAGATAAAGCTTCTCTTCCTGCTCAGGTTTGCGCCTTCACCATCCACCTATGGTAGACCTCCTGTGGCCTCTGACCATAACCTTCCCAATCTCAACCTCACAAGCAACTAAGATTATAGGCGTGAGGGATATTTAATGAACCTAGGTTATTTCTTAATAACCTAGGCAGTGAAGTTTGTTGCCATCACTAATAGTTTTGGTTTCTATCTCAATTCATGCTGAGACACCATTATATAATGACACCATGGTTGTCATTATACCCTGAGTGCAAATATCAACACAGTGACAAAAAGCACAGAAAACATTTCTGTGTAACTATGAAAACTGATTAATAGGTTGCTTTACTTTCCTGGTTTTGTTGTTCTTTTTTCTCTGTGTGTGTGTGTGTGTGTGTGTGTGTGTGTGTGTGGAGAGAGAGAGAGAGAGACATGGAGGGAGAAGGAAGGAGGGAGGAAGAGAGGGAGGAAGGGAGGGAGGGAGAGAGGGGGAGAGAGAGAAATGGCTTTGTTATTTAGCTGAGGCTGACCTCAAATTCACCAATGTCATTTTGATCTTACAAAGCCCAGTTGTATCTTGGGGACTTTAGCACCCTCAAATTGCTCTCTCACTTAAGCTACTTCTGATGACACACATTGATTTTTAAAGCCTGACTCAGAGACATGTTCAAATGCAATAGCTAGTATATATCTGAGACAAGCAGAAAAGGTCAGATAAGATGATGTTAAGTGAAATGAACCCCAAGATAAGGACACAAGTGGTTTTTTTTCTTTCTTGCTATTGATTCTAATGTATTTATTAGATACCACATGATTTTTTGTTGTTGTTTTGTATGTCCCTCCCCCATGGTATAATCAATGTTTTCACTGTATTTGATGTTGGTATAGTTTGGGGAGCGGAAGAGAAAAAAACAAATTGTTTAAATAAGGATACAGGTTGACCCACTGCAACAAATTGCAACAATGAGATGTACAAGATGTTATGTCGAAAAACAAACTTTATAATTTAGGTGGGGGAGGGAGGTGGGAAGCTGGAGGACTGTAGTTGTGAAGATGGGAAGAAAGGGATGGTAGGGGAAAATCAAAGGAGGAGGCAACAATGCTTGATAAGAAATGTACTCATTATGGGTTGGGAAGGTGGCTCAGTGGTGGAGTGCTTGCTTTGCATGCATGAGGCCCTGGGTTCGATTCCTCAGCACCACATAAGCAAAAAGAAAAAAGCTGGAAGTGGCGCTGTGGCTCAAGTGGTAGAGCACTAGCCTTGAGCTGAAGAGCTGAGGGACAGCATCCAGGCCCAGAGTTCAGGCCCCACAACCGGACCCCCCCAAAAAAAAGAAAGAAATGTACTCATTACTTGCTCATGTGATTGTAACCCCTCTGTATAGTATTTTCACAATAAAAAACTTAATTAATAAAACCAAATAACCTAAATGAGAGAATTTAAATTCTTTCTTTTAAGGAAAATGAAAACTGGAAGATACAGTAGTAAAATCTCTAAGCATAGAAAATTCAGGACAGGTTCACAAATTCTACAAGCTAAAATGCTTTAGAACTATCAAAAAGAGTTAAGGTCTCAGGGATAGATTAAAAAAATAGTAGAGGAGCATGGGGCTTCAGGAAAAGGTTTAAAGAACTCTGTGTGAGCTGGATACCTGTTGCACATGCCTGTAAGCCTTAGCAACTTAGAAAACTGAGGTCTGAGGATTATGGTTTGAAGTCAGCCAGAACAGGAAAGTCCTTAAGACTCTTATTTCCAATGAATCACAAAAAATTCTGGAGGTGGAGCTGTGGCTCAAGTATAGAGTACTCGTGTTAAACAAAAACAAACAAACAAAAAACTCAGGAATAACATGTAGGCCCTGAGTGGAAGCCCCAGGGCCTGCACAGAAACAACAACAAAAACCCTCAGGGTGAAAGAGTTCTCAGTTGGCTACACCAGCAAAGAGGTTTCTTCTTCCTCACTTTCCCACCATACACACATAGCAACAGGCTTGAGGCTGGTTTTGAAATAACAAAGACAAATTGTTAATAAACTACAGACTTTTCTCCAAGAATTTTTTTATTCTTTCGTCCTTTGGCTATTGCTGTATAATGTTTTCACTGTATTTGATGTTGGTATAATTTGTGGAGGGGAAGGGAAAAAACAAATTGTTTAAATAGGAATACAGGTGGACCCATTGCAACAATGAGATGTACAAGACGTTATGTTGAAAAACGAACTTTACAACTTTGGCTGGGGGAAGGTGGGGTGGGGGAGGGATGGGATGGGAAAGGATGGAAAGGGGAAACAAAGGAGGAGGCAACAATGCTTGCTAAGAAATGTACTCATTACCCAGCCCATGTAATTGTAATCCATCTTTATGGTATTTTCACAATAAAAAAAAAAGAATAAGAATAAGAACCTCAAAGATTACATAATCCGGTAACAGTATTTTCTAAATAGAAAAATTACAATGAATTTATCCAGTTTTACAACCATTAAATCCATGTCAGAACTTAATACCAGATCTCCTTATTCTTGAATAACTTTGTGAGATAATGCCTCCCTTTCAGTGTTCACTTACTCAAGATTTTACTTATTTTAAAACAAAGAAAGTTCTTCAATGAAAGGTCTTTATGGTGGATCCTCATCAGAAAATTTCTGGTCCAATCTTACTGTCATTCTCTCTCACCCTTTCTTGGCTGAGCACATAAATTGCATGAGGAAGTTGGTACCACAAAGAAAGCCTCTTGTGAAATTCTCAGGCATATCACCAAAGATAATACTGGGTGGTTTAAAGCACTGAAAAATTTTCATTTATTTTAGTAGAGAACTACTAGCACAATATATACACACCATTTTAAGTATCAATATTAATTTTTTTCTATGTTGTATTCAATTTTACTCTTTTAATTTTTTTTATTACTGTCAAGTTGCTATACAAAGTGCTGTACATAAGTAAGGTAATAAGTACATTTCTTGTCAAACTTGTTACGCCTTCCCTCATTCTTTTTTTTGGGGGGGGTCCGATCGTGGGGCCTGAACTCTGGGCCTGTGCACTATCCCTCAGCTCTTCAGCTCAAGGCTAGCGCTCTAACACTTGAGCCACAGCACCACTTCTGGCTTTTTTCTTTTTGTTTTTGTGGTGCTGAAGAATCGAACCCAGGGCCTCATGCATGCAAGGCAAGCGCTCTACCACTGAGCCACCTTCCCAGGCCCCCTTCCCTCATTCTTAACTAGGAAACCAGACAATATTTAATACAGGTAAGCCTTTGTTCTGCTTTTATTGAGTTTTTGAACTATGTTTAGTATTTGAACTATGTTTAGTATTACTATGTTTCCAGCAATACTTTCACTGCTTTATATTCTGAGTGACCCAAATTGTTCTGCTTAAAGTGTAACTTGAGCATTAGCAATTGCAGTGCATTAAACAAGAGAGACTAGAGCCCTTAGCACAGACTCATTATGCTAGAGAGCAAAATCAATCCATAGGGTATCTGCTCTCTCATCTAGTTAACTGGGTAGGAATGAGAGCCCTTAAATCTTAGAGGACTTGACAGCAAGGGCTATTTTTGCCCAAAAGTTGTGAGAAATATCGCCTTATTTCTGACCCCTACAGTGTATTCCACTAATTTATAGATTCAACATGCCTCTCTGTAGAAAAAGAATTTTTCCTCAATTAAGAGAATCAGTCATTCATATCTTAGAGTAGATCCCCTTGAGGAGACACTCAGATATCAAGAGTCCTTAGGACACGAGAATTTCAAGTAGAACTCTTGAAAGGGCATAAAACTAGAGATGGAACAGTTTGAATAACTAGAAGGATGTATTTTGGGAATGAGTCTCCAGGAAATAGGGTAGAAGAGAAAGAAGGGAACAGCATGAAGAAATCTAAAAAGAAGGACCACATGAAAGGATCCTTTAAAACCATAAACTTGGTCAAAGTAGATGGGAAAGTTGAATTGTCTGCTTATGCTTTACAACGAACAAAGCCAAAGAATGTCTTTCTTGTTTTGTGACAAATCCTTACATTTATAGTAAAGGAAATTCACTCTCTCATTCACCAGTACAGATGTGCATGACACACCTACTCCCAGCATCCCCTCATCCAGGAGACTATCTTTTACTAAATCACTACCAATACCGATCCATTGATACAATTTTTCCTGCCTGAATTACATTTTTAACCTGTTTTCTGACTCTAAAAGGACTAGATAGCAAAATCTATTCAACTTATAACTGACAGCCTCCATTGTTTATCTCAAGTAATAAACTTAGCAATCAAGAATGTATGGCTCAAAATGTCTTAAGGGTAAATCATCATGCTGAAGGTTGGCTTTTCTCCTTAAAATTTATACAAAAATAATCTGTACTTTAAAACAGAGCACTCTTACTGCATTTGCAGCTGTTTTCTCAGAGTTGCTAAGATGATAAATGAACATGTCTAAAAATAAATGTACTCTCAATAACCTGAAGGGCCGATCTTTAAAGCAACTGATAACAAGACAATCTTTAGACATGACTACCTTCAGCTGAGACTTGGAGTCCTGAGCCTGCTGTTCTTGGGGCCATATTGTCTGCGCAATCAAGTTAAATGAAAACAACACTGGTCAGTAGGCCTACTTACTGTGGACTCTTTCCTGACCTATAGAGGCTGTGAGCTAATGTGTGATACCAGGAACTCCTTACCCATCATAAGAGAAAATAAATGTAAACTCTCATCATAAAAGGAAATTAAATCCAGGCATCTGTGGCTCACACTTGTGATCCCAGCTACTCAGGAGACTAAGATCTGAGAACCTCAGTTCAAAGCCAGCCTGGACTGGAAAATCCAAGCAGGAAAATCTGTGGGACACTTATCTCTAATTATTCACACATACAAAGAAGGAGGAGGAGGAAGAGGAGGAAAGGGAGGAGGGGGGAGGGGAAGGGGGAGGGGGAGGCGGCAGCAACAGCAACAGCAGCTAGAAGCTGTGGCTCAAGTGGTAGAGCAATAGCCTTGAGTAAAATAACTCAGGGTCAGGGCCCAAACCCTGTGTTCAAGTGCTAGGACGAGGACAGAAAAAAAAAAGAAAAGGAAAATTCAGCATCCACTGATAAAATTAGGGAAGGACAAATTTTAATATTTAAAAAGCAAAAATAAATTTTTCTAATGTAAGTCAGCAACAATCATGCTCAGAAGAAGTCAACTTACTTCAATCTTTTAAAAATAGATTTTACCGTCAGGTGTCAGCTACTCAGGATGTTAAGATCTGAAGTTCATGGTTTAAAGCCAGCCTGTGCAGGAAAGTACATGTAACTCTTATTTTCAATTAACTACCATAAAAACCAAAAGTGGCACTGTATACTGTAGCTCAAGTAGTAGAATGCTAGCCTTAAGTAAAAATGTTCAGGGACAGCATCCAGGCTCTGAGTTCAAGCACCAGGGCCATCACCAAAAACAACAACAAAAAACCTCACATGTCAGCACCAGTGTCTTGTACCTATAATTCTAGTAACTCAGGAAGCTGAGATCTAAGGATTGAGGTTGGAAGCCAAAGGCAGGGAAGTTCAGAAGCTCTTATCTACAATTAACCACCAAAAAGTAGAAAATGGAGCTATGGATCAAGTGGTAGAGTTCCAGCCTTAATCTACAAAGCTAAAACACAAGCAGACCCTGAGTTCAAACCCCAGTATGATTGCTCATGTATGCGCACGCGTGCACACATACAAACACACACAAATTTGTATGCATTCCACTGAATTTTATGGACCACAATTGAAATGATCATGGAGGGAGAAGTACAAATAAAAAAGAGATATATAGAAAAGATACTAAAAGTAAACACCTTCCCAATTGAAGAGTTATTATTCAAAACCAAGTCTCTTAAGATAGTTAATCATTGCTTGTGTCTTTAGTTATATTCCTCCCATATCCCTTGACCCACTCTCTTGGTCTTAGAATCTTATTGGTGTATTCTGCATCTCTTAGATTGGTTCTTTGCTGTGTCATTCACATCTGTCAGCAATTTTCATCCCAATGTTGTTCCACAAGCAGTAAAAAAAATAAGACAGCTGAGAATAACACAGAGCAACTAAAGAGCCTGTAACTCAAAGTGGTCAATGGTTACCACTGTGTTCACAGAAGGAATAGCCAAAGCTTCAGAAAGTAGGTGAATTAAAGCATCAGAGAGACAGATTGGCATGGGTAAATGGTACATCATAGACAAAGAAGGAAGCATGAATAAAGGTGGAAAGGAAAGGAAGAGAATGACTAATCTGTGGGATTGAACACTGAGTATAAAGGAAGGTGAAGTGAGATGAGTTTGGAAATACAATTAACAACCAGATTCTTAAGGTTAAATGACCAGCGCTGCAGTTTGCACAGAAATGAAGGGAAGGCATAATGAGGGTCTTTCAGTGCTCAAGCCAGGAAAGCTCCAGGAAAACATGGATATATCGCTCACCCTATAGTCAAAGGCCTGCTGGGCCATGCATCAAAGGAATCTGAATTTCTCAGTAGGCAGAGGAAATTTGGAAACATTTGAACAAAGATAATACCCTATCATTTATTACAATTATATAATTCATACTGTATTCACTTTTCAAAGGAGAGGCTACAACTCACTGGTGGTGTACAACAACTGAGTGGTCACAGGCAGGAATTTCCTTATGAAGAGATTTAGAACTATTAGAAAGCACTGACAGTACTGCTCAGAACACCTATCATTTCATAGAACTTACTTTAAACACCCACATACATATTCATTTTTATATGCACCCTATTCTTCCCTACTACTTGAGCCACAATCTCAAGCCTTTTAGCTTTCATTCTTTTTCAAACATAGTCTCACATTGATGTTTGGGTAGTCTGGATAGCAATCCTCTTATTTATGCTTTAGATGAAATGACTTGTTCATAGTGCCACACCCAAGATATTTTTCCCTAGGCTAATCCTCTCAATCTCTGCCTCCTAAGTAGCTAGTTATAGGCATGCACTATCAAGCCAAGTTTTATTGTTTATTACTATTAGTAAAGGTTAAATGTTTAAAATCTGTTGGACCTCATTAATTCTAAAACATATAAATTTTAAATTCTAATGTTGATTCCTATCTTTGTACCTTGTCACTCAACACTTTTCATATCATGATCCCCATAGAGTCATAATGGTATTTTCACAGGATGTCAGTGAGACGAGAAAAGGTTGTTTACTACCAAGGGAGACTAATCAGGCTTTAACAATCCTCAGGACCATGAGATCAGTATCTGGATGCTCATGAATGTGTAATCCATTTGCAAATTCTACCACAGAATGACCAAAGCTCATAGTGCTACATGTTTAAATCAACCAGTGAGTAAAAGTAGAGGAACACAAAATGAATTGTCCCTAAATACTTCAAGCCATAAATATACCAGGGCAGGTATCCTTACCCAGATTAACCTACATTTTTAGCTACCCTAACAGGCTCAAAGGAGTGTAGGAAATCAACACTGCCAGAAATGCAGGGACATAGCATGCTTCCTGCAGAGCCTGCCAGCAGAAATGGTGAATGCCAGGACAGGATTTGGAAAATGGGTATTTGCCTCATTGGCACAACCTTTACATCTCTTTTAGAAAAACAGCCATCTGAAATCCTTGGCTACAAATGGACTGGCCTGGCAAATAGCATTCTGTACATGAATGGATAACTCCATGGTATGAGACAGCATTCACAACAGATTTCTCAACTGGCTCTAAAAGGCTTAAATGTGTCTGATACTACAAGTATTCTTTAATTCAAAAAGTTTTGAATTTAGCTACAGTTTCAACCATCTGTCTCTCGTGGTGAAAATAGGATATAGGCCTGTATATAATAGCTTTTAAAGAAAACCCATGTTGGTAGATAGAATTTTAAAATGAAAGACGAATTATATCACCATTTTCTAGATGATTTTACGCAGCGACAAAATATCTAAAATAAGCAGCAGTTGACATGAATGCTCCTACTTCCTTTGAGGTCTGCTCCTATCCCAGATCATTCCTGGACTGAGCATCACTTCAAAATGGACCATTTCTACTCAATCACAGACTTTCAAAGCAGCAGAATGGAGGCAATAAAGTAAGTCCTCCTATTTTAGTGACCACAGCAGAGGCAGTGAGGGACAGTGATAGATAGTACCTGTGAAGAATTTGGAAATAACGGAAATACGCAGAACCACTTTCTGAGATTTAAACTTTTCTGACATGGGGACATGTCTGACTTGGGACATCTCCCAAGTCACAACCACAAAGGAGAGTATCAGCTTTCAGGGGAAACCAAATAAAGCTAGGTGAACCAAATATCATGGAAAGCCACCAGATAATTAGTAAAATCTATACAATTAAAGGATAAAAAGAATCCTCGATGACAGAAGGGTCATGAATATTTGAGGTCTTTTTCCTCCAGTGTATTGATGGGAAAAGGGCAACATGACTGATCGTCATCCAGTCAAGAATGTTAACCCAGGTGCAAAGGCTCAGCCTGTAATCCTAGCTACTAGGAAGGCTGAGATCTGAAGGATCATAGTTCCAACGCCAGTCTGAAGGGGGAACAACAAATATCCACAAGACCCTATCTCAGCAGAAAAAAACATGGTTCTATACATCTGTTACCTAGTTACAGCAGGAAGTATAAAGTCTAGGCTGTCACTAGAGGAAAAAGTGAGACCCTTTCTCAAAAAATAACCAGAGCAAAAATGGCTGGAGGTGTGGCTCAAGAAGTAAAGTGCCTAATAATCATGAATCCCTGAGTTTAAACCCCAGAGCCACCAAAAGTTAGGATGTGATTAGGTAACCAGCATCACCTCGTCATGCCCTCAGTACGCGAGCATGCACCCACACTCATGGGCACACAGTCACCCGACCCCAGGTTCTTCTGGAAGATCACAGCACACTTCTCCCCACAGCTTCAGTCCCTGCTGTGCCCTGACTTTTCAAGGAGAAGGTGGGGGCAACGAGAAGGAGGTTAGGAAGATTTGCTCCTGTGAAAGAGACAGAAGAACATCTTGCCTGGGAAGATCTGACCAAAGTCACTTATGCTTCTGTAAAGCAGGCAGAGTCACGCTGCTTTGCAAAGCAGTCGTAAATTAAAATGTTTGCCCTCGAGAAATGTTTACCCCCTGAAAAACCATCAAGAATGTTGAAATTGCTAAGATTCAGGAAGTTCAAGTAATTTGGTTACATGATGCTAAATTTATCTTTTTATTAATGTATTTCATTTAAACTAGTACTAAGCCTCTACAAAGTCCAAAGTGCAGTTATAAAACCCATGGGAGTAACACAAATGGTCAAGAAAGAGTCTGTCTCACAAGCTCTTAACATGGTCTGGAAGCAGTTGCCATGGAGACTGGCAAAAACACATGACAAGGTAGAATGCACTACGATAGCATGCAGTCTCTGGATTGTGAAGTATGCTTCATGAAGGAGGAGCTGCAGGAGCTAGACATTGATGAGTGAGCAGGATGTGAACTAGGGAGCCCTTCCTGTGGAAGGAGAGCATTGTGGTTAAATGACCAAGGAAGGGGTCCCCAGCCTGTGTATGGAAAACACATAACTCAATGGGACTAGAGGATATGGCTGGATGGAGTTAGGATGGCAGAATGTGGGACAATGTGGGACATGCAATAGGTGATCCAGGAACATTGGTTCTTTTCTTCCAACCTACCTCATTGCCGAAGAAAATTATTATTCCTCATACAGGTTAGAATCGTATTGGGTACCAGGGGCTCATGTCTTAGCTACTCAGGAGGCTGAGATCTGAGGATCTCAGTTCATAGTCAGCCCAAGCAGCAAAGTCTGTGAGAGATTCTTATCTCCAATTAACCACCAAAAAGCAGAAAGTGGAGTGTGGCTCAAGTACTAGAGTGCCAGCTTTGAGCCAAAAACCTAAGGGACAGACAGTACACTAGTACTGACACTGAAAAAAAGACACACAGACCGACAGACAGAAAGAAAGAGAGAGAGAGAGAGAGAAAGGAAGGAAGGAAGGAAGGAAGGAAGGAAGAGAGAGAGGGAAGGAAGGAAGAGAGAGAGGGAGAAAGAAAGAAAGAAAGGAAGGAAGGAGAGAGGGAGGGAGGTAAACAAAGAAAAAGAAAGAGGAAGAAAGGAAGGAGAAAAGAGAAAAAAGGAAGGAAGGAAGGAAAGAAAGAAGGGGAAAAGGAAAGGACAAAGGAATAGAAAAGGAAATAAAGAAAAAGTAGGAATTTAGGAGGGAAAGCAAGCATTTCCTTGTTATGTCAATATAGTCTACTCAGTTGTGTTAATGCCAACACTAATATTAACACTTCCCTCACATATCACACCTTTGCTGTATAGGATGAAAAAGTGAGAAATTAAGCTTCCAAATAGATATATGAGCATGTGTGATACATTCTTTGCATAATAAAAAGCACATAGGGTGGAAACTCTATTAGCTATGTTATCTCTAATTTTCTCTTTTTATAGTCAAAGAATATGTTTGAGGTTTCCTGACATATGGCCTTTAATATCACCTATTTGTCTAGCCTCAGTTCAGGGGAAGGCATAAAAGACTCTAAATCACCAGGTGTACTAAATCATTACTGAATGGAAAAACAAAAACATAAATCAGTGAGAGAATAAGTTAAGTATAATGTTAGCTCCAGTTTCTTTGCTTTTAATGGTTATGACAAATTCTTCAACCCCATCTGACACGTCTATACTATTCTCAGTCTGACAGGAATTTATATTGCAGTGTTCGTTAACTGAACAAGTGAATGAACACGTTACAACTTGAACAGTCACTAGGAAAAGGAAGTAGACACAGATTATTACATTTAATTTCCAATTTCACAATTGTTCATTTTTACCAGCAGCAAGTAAATGGCCGAAACTTACCAGAAGAAAAAGTGATGCAAGGCTCTTCTAATGACTCATATATTCCTAAATTATGGGAGATGCAATGTAGAAATTGCCAAACAATGCTGTGACTTGTTATCAATGGTCTTTGTAGACAGCCCTCTCTGAAGGTAACACATTTGAAATTCTCTAGGCACTAAGAACTCACTACACACAGTTAACCCAGACTACTTTTTGAACAGCTTGAGTTAATATGAATTCTACTTCTCACTAGAAGTTGGGTTACAATTGATGTCTTTCCATATCTATTTGCTAATAGTAGAATCCTTGTACCCAGCCCTTTGGCTAGCACTTTGTTTCTTCAGTGTTGCCCACTTTGTGTGCAAACAGTGTTAGGGGAGGGGCAAAATCCAGGAAGAAACTGAGGTCACAGAGCGACAGTATCTACCAGATGACAGCATCTACCTCCATCACAGTCAGACTCTGGCTTGTCAAACTTTCACCTGTGTTGCTGACTCTAAGCACATGGATCTTCTAACTTGCTGGAATCCAACAAGCAGAATGTCCCCATGATTTGATCACAATGAATTTGTACCACTTTAGAGCTTAATTTAATGCATGGAACAACAGGGAAGTTAGGAAACATACCCTCCACAGACCCAAATTGAAGATGAGAATAGAAATCAGTTTTATACTGAAAGAGATCTTTAGCCTAAGATTGCACCACAACCTAGAAAAAAAGAACTGACAGAAAAAAAATTCTCTCCTTCATAATGATGTTGCCCTAGTCAGTCACTACCATCAGGCACAGACAGAAATAAGCTAACTGATCCAGACTCAGGAAAACTGGGCTTCTAGAATGCCAGGAATTAGCAAGCCCACATTGGGCCCAGACATCCAAAAGGTCATTTCCTTTATCTTAGGAAATCAATGTTTATACTAAACATAAGAAAGCAATCCAACAGAGAAAAACTCAATCCTACAAGAAATGGAGAATTAATTGATATTTATGTTTTCAAATCTTGTCGTAACAAAAGGAAGCAGTACATTTTTTCATGTCCCGTTTTACAGGTGAAGAAGATGAGGTGAAAGGAGGCAAAGTGACTTGTCAAATGTCACTGTGTAGTAAGTGGTGGAACTGAGACCTGAACCTCAGTCTCAGAAATTACATTCGTTTATTACTTTATCAGAATCACTTTGCATTGTTTTGCAATCAAAGCAAGTATAAGAACAAAAGAGGAGGATAAAGATTAAGACAACCATGCAAATATTTGTAAAAAAAAAAAAGAAAAGAAAGAAAGAAAAATGATAAAGGACTGTACCCAGGCCCAAGTTCAAGCCCCAGTACTCTTTCTCTTTCTCTCTTTCTTTCTCTCTCTTTCTCTCTCTCTTTCTCTCTCTCTCCATCTCTAACTCTCCATCTCTTTCTCACACACACACAAATAGTATATTTGCTAGTGAATGAATGCAGTAGATTTCTAAATAAGTAACTGACAAATATTACTAACATGTTAATCTGCATAAAGTTTCTGAGATCTGTATCCATGTCATTTATACATTCCATTCCTTAAACTAATAACTGCTATTTGTTTTGAAAAAAAAGGCAAATGTCTGGTTAGCCTACAAATTCAAAGAAGTCATTATTTTCTTAATTATTGATTCCTTCCTTTCTTTGAATCCCCATTGTACTTTGCCAAACCTGTCAGGAATTTAGCACCTTTAGCCATATGTGGTCACTATTTAATAAGCGAAATACATGACAATATACGACCACATCACAGATATTAAACTCTTCCAGTTTTCTAACTAGACATCAGTACATAGACCTATACCTTATTCATTTTCATACATACATACATATATATATATATATATTTATTGTAAAGATACTGTAGCTTTAGTATGGCTATGTTTGAGATTACTTGGAAGAATGCCCCAAACTGGGATTCCTAGGTCATAGGGGAGCTCTCTGTGGAGTCTTTTGAGGAACCTCCATACTGCTTTCCAAAGTGGTTGAACAAGTTTACACTCCCACCAACAATGCAGTAGGGATCCCTTTTGGCCACACCCCCTCCAGCATCTGTTGTTATTAGAGTTCTTGATTACAGCCATTCTAACTGGGGTGAGGTGGAATCTCAATGTTGTTTTGATTTGCATTTCTTTTATGGCTGGAGAAGTTGAGCATTTCTTCATGTGTCTATTGGCTATTCTTATTTCTTCTTCAGAGAGAGAAGTCTCTCTTTAAGTCTTTAGCCCACTGGGATACCTATCAATATCCCAACCTCATTCTTCAAGGAAATAGAAGAAGCAACCCAAAAATTCATATGGAACAATAAAAGACCCCAAATAGCAAAAACATTCCTTAGAAGAAATAACAGTGCTGGAGGACTATCAATACCAAACTTCAAACTCTATTCCAAAGCCATAGAAATCAAAACAGCTTGGTACCAGCACAAGAACATACCTGAGGACCATTGGAAAAGAACTGAAGACCCAGAAATGAACCCACAAACCTATAGCCACCTACTATTCGATAAGGGAGCTAAAAAATAGAATGGAAGAAAGACAGCCTCTTCAGTAAATGGTGCTGGCTGAATTCATTTAACGCCTGTAGAAAACTAAAGCTAGATCCTTATATATCACCCTGCACCGGAATCAAAGCCAAATGGATCAAAGACCTTGAAGTCAAAGCAGACACTCTGAAAACATTGCAGGAAGGAATAGGAGAAACTAGGGCTCCTTGGAACAGGCCAAAATTTTCTTAATAGATACCCAGAAACACAACAAATCAAAGAAAGTTTGAACAAATGGAATTCCATGAAACTGCAGAGCTTCTGCATGGCAAAGGACATAATAAACAAGATTAATAGAAAGCCCACAGATTGGGAGAAGATCTTCACTAGCCACACAATGGCCAAGGGTCTCATATCTAAAATATACTTAGAACTCAAAAAATTAAATCCCCCAACAACAAGTCCTCAAAGAAATAACCGCCCAATTAATAAGTGGACCTTATTCATTTTCAAGTATGGGCCAGGTACTCATTCTTGCTCATAACTGGCATTCTATAAGTACGAGATAAATATGCTTCACCGGAAATTTTTGTTAATCTCTTGGAAAAACCAATGCTTTTTGCTAGTTATCATCAATAAAAAAGATCTAGATTTGTGAGCTCAATTTTCCAGGAATCTATTATTTCTGGCAATGCTAAAATCACTCAAATTCGTTTCATATTCTAAACAGGTGTTCTCTCAGATATACCAGAGTTAGATGAGATATGTGGCTATATATCCATTAGGGATGCTCCCTTGAGTCTGTGGTTACCTTCGCAACAGATAGGTCCCATGTACTTTCCTCTCTTTCATAGTCACTTGTTCATTACAAAACGTCCCTTTCTGGGGCTGGGAAGGTGGCTCAGTGGTAGAGTGCTTGCCTTGTATGCTTGAGTCCCTGGGTTCAGTTCCTCAGCACCACATAAGCAGAAAAAGCCAGAAGTGGTGCTATGACTCAAGTAGTAGAGTGCTAGCCTTGTGCTGAAGAGCTCAGGGACAGTCCCAGGCTCTGAGTTCAGGCCCCACTACCAACAAAAAAACACTTTCCTTTTCTATCCCTTAGATCTACACTTAAGGCCTCCTTTGAAGTCAAGCAAGATCATTTACTGGGTTTGACCAATGAGCTGTAATTAGAGTTTGCAATGTGTCACTTCTGGGAGGAGGCCTAATACTCAGAATGCAATTTGCCACAGGGATCAGAGAAAGAATATCTCAAAATGAAGCCTCTCTTGTCACAATGGACATGAATAATGAGCAGGAAAATCTTTCCTTGTGTTGTTCTGCTGAGGTTTGAGAGTTGTTTACTGAAACATCAGGATTCAGCCTAACCTGAACAGTCTGCCCTTGTACCCAACTCCATCCCTGTGAGCCAGGTTTCTGGTATTTTCACCTTTCTTGAATTAGGGTTGGGAAGTGTCAAGAACCTTTCCTTCACGGATCTCAGTCAAATACAACTGTGGAATGTCCTGTGAGGATGATAATAAGACAATGTTCTCACTAACCAAAGTCACCAGAAAATGTGCTCTGGCTAAAGCAACATTCATTCTGTATTTTCCCTTAGAGAGGAAAATACATATTCTCCATGTCCTGCTCATATCTACCTGGCCAGCATTCAGGAGGTGATCATGGACCTGGTGTCCTCTTTCCAATATCCTGAAGGATCCCCCAAAGTCAAGTTTTTCTCCCAAGTTACAGAGGTACTTGGTTCAGTATGGGTAGAGTATACCAGTGAAAAAGGAAATTGGAAGAGTACCTTCCTTCCCACAGACTGCTATGTTTGTAATCAGTCTTTCCTACCTTCTTTAAACTAAAAAACTGTAATTGTTTGGCCCTCAAATTGTAAGTATTCATATTTTTTATTTTAAAATGTAAGAGGCCCTTAAAGGAAATGAGCAGTTTCCTTCCACCCTCTGAACTTGATGGCATAAGATACAAGATTTTTACCCTTATATGATATGTCAGTTACTTTTCAGCAGTATTTGGGAAAATATTGAGAAGCTTAAAAGAGGAGAAAATCTGTAAGTACTCAAAACCCCAAACGTTGTCCTTGTGTGGTCCAAGTTTGCATCGGGAGATTTAGTTTGGCATTTTCACTTATGTAAATAGAGTCTCTCTTTCCTCTGAGCCCAGAGGCATTCAAGCAGGAGGATCCTTTTTCCAAATCAGGGTAACCTATACCTTCTGAAAGTGAATGAAGTCACACTTTTAAAGGAAGCAGGCAGAGAAGTATTTTGTTATTCTTCTTCCACAAAATACACACCAGTTCCCACAACCCCTTGCTATTTTGATACTGATGGACTGAATAGTGAAACAGGAGAGGCTAGTCATTTTCAAAGAGGACTTGGTGTCAAAACTCACCTCACTGGGCCTGCTGTGTTTTCCGCCAGCCAAACCCACCAACTATTGACATTCCACAAGTGGATTGTGAGACAGAATCTCAGGTCATCTGAACTCACATTATTTTCAACATTCAACAACTTGATAAACATTTAAACATTTCCATATGGTGCACTATAAGATCTAAAAGTACATTCTATAGGAGAGGACTGCATTCCATTCCCACAAGTAAAATCTTCATCTTGTCCAACAAAGCAATAGGCACTATTTCAGGATTAAGCAGACAGTCTAATGAAAGCTGTAGATGAAGGGTTTTTATAATGTTGTGTCATTAGAGCTATTTCTAATATACTCATTGTTCTCATGGCATTAGAATAAAACAGACATTTGTTAACAAATCAAGATTTCCCTCCTCTTTCAGCAAAAAGGAACTAAGGAACAGGGGTGGTGTCAGATCAAAGCCGCATCATAACTAGCCTAAGGGAATCCTAGAAGAAAACACATCCCAGCCCTCATTTCCAGAAGGGAGAGTGTCCAAGATTCCTCTTAGCCATGCAGAAATGCTCCACACAATGGTGATTCAGGAAGGCAAGGCTTCCAGAATTGTGGGTGCAGTCATACTGGGAAAAGATGCACAATGGATACTATGTTTCAGGAAGTTAAATATTTTTTACTAAACAGATTTAAATGGTCCAAGGGGAAAGAACTCAATCTTATAAGAAAGTTAAGTGGGAGTTATTCTGGCTAAAATTTCAAGTCAATTAAAGCTTGTTGAGTTTATTGTCTTGTGAGACCTTCTATTAGAAGATGAAAGGCAAGGTCAAGGAACCTAGAGTCTAGAAGGGAAAAAGGTATGCCCATAAATAAGAATAAACTGAATAGTTTACTTTTGGTTCAAAAAGAAGGTAAGATCCTATACATCCCAGAGAAGATCATTCTTGGCTGATTATCAGTGAGATGGTAATTACAGTAGGATAATGAAAAGAAAAGTATCCCTCATGCATGAATATATACCGTGTATCAGACCTTGTGCACTCTTTGTCTTAGATCATCACAATTTCATGAGCCAGGCATCATTATTCCCTTTTAACAGATGAATAAACTGAGGCTTACAAGGCAGTAAGTAGGACATCTCATCTGTACTTCCAGTACTTTATGGCTGCCTGTAGATCTCATTCTCTTATTATCTTACAAAGAAGGACAGAGAAATGGTTTAAATTACCCATGGAAAATCTCACCAGTGGGAAAACCAGAATATCTAAAGGAAAGGTTCTCTATCCTGACATAATTCACATTTTAGACCAGATAATTGTTTGCTCTAGGATCTGTCTTATCCACTGTAGAAATATCTGGGGGCCCCTTTCCTACCTCCCTTATCATAAAGGCCCTTCTTCCACACTTTTATTTAAAGCAAACAACCCCCATACCCAAATCTTAGTGATGCCTTACCATAAGATTGATAATATCCTTGTGTTAAAGAACTTCTTCATCCACTTTTTATACTGAAGTTATTACAGTATTTAGGTTTAATTGGACTCCATAAAATTTTTATTTTTAATTCACAATTCACAATATTTAATTCACAATGTCCTCAAAATCATATTGATTGCAATTTAAATTTATGATAAAAAATTATCCCTAAAATGTGTGATGGCAACAGAGTGGCAGAATTTAAAAAAAAAAAAAACTCAGGATCATAGGGGAGAAAAAAGGGTGTTGAAAGCCATGGAGTTGAAGCATAAGGAAATATTCTGGTACCTGTTGCTAGGCAGATCTGTCAATCAACTGGGATCAGGCTCTATGGAGCCTGAGTACATTTACTTGTATTACAGAGAGTGCCTTTAACAGAAAATGTTGTTATCTGTTCTTGTCATCCAGATGGCATGAGCCCTTCTGCCCTCCACGATAAATAATGAGCTGTTATATTACCACCAGACCACAAGGAAAGACAAAAATGTTAAAAACATAAGGGATATTTTGGAAGCAAGAGCAACTGCTTGAGAGGGTTTCAGATTTGCTATGACCTGAACACAGCACACAGAGATTAGGAGTAAGCAGAGGGCCTTCCAGGATTTAGTACTAAGCCTCCATTATGGATCATGACCCAGCCATTATATCTAGTGCAAATCAAAGAAAGCTTTGATTTGCAATTGTCCAAAAGCAAGTAAAATAGTCTTTGGGCTGAATTAGGTAAGGGCTGCTATACACTTGCCATTCAACAAAGATGCCTAGCCATATGTGACAGTCACATGAGTGGAGTTTCATCTTGAAAGAAACTAGGGCTGGTGTATCCCCTACCACACTGAAAGATGTATTATTTCCTTGTTGCCTTTGATAACAGTTTAGGCTTTTCCTATCAGTGTGTGAGCGTGTTCTTGAGGAACACTCAGTGCTGCCACAACCCACATAGATAGAGAAACAATGAGAAGCTGAGGGAAGAGAATAAACAGACTTTAGAATCAGGATGATCTGCATTTGCAATGCAACACTTCCAATAGCTGGCCTCAGGTGGCCTCGGTCGAGTGACTGAATCTTCCATGCATTTCTTTGTTTGTGTAAGTAGATAAAAATGTCTACCTTACAAGGATGTCAGGACCATTCGATGAATGGACACAGCAGTAACAAAGCTCTAATTATGCACAGGGTAAGTGACCAATGAGTAAAACAGAACTCAGGCTGCCTAACACACCAAGAGACCTAACTTAGTGGCAGCCTGGGTTGGTGAATAGTGTTCTTGACACCCAGACTTCTGGGGTCTTGATATGATAATCAAGAAGAGATTTTTCTTATTGTCTGGTTCTGGCAAGTAGTTTTGCTTTGCCTATAATACATTTGATGAGGGTGGCCTTGTGCCTCTCCCCTTTGCTAAACATTGAATATAAATATAATAGCCGGGCACCAGTCACCATGCCTGTAATCCACTCAGGAGACTCAGATCTGAGGATTTCAGCCAGCTCGTAGACAGCCCAAGCAAGAAAGTCCTTCATAAGCTTATCTCTAATGAATCAACAAAAAGCCAGAAGGGACAACACGTTGGCCCTAAGTTCAAGCCCCAGTACTAGCGTGTATGCACATACAAATAGTAGTTCTTAATATATATATTTTTAATCATACTTTATTTCCCCACCAAAAGTAAAACCTACATTTGTGCATAAATGCACCATCTTACTGGGATCAGTGACTATCGGAAAACTGCTCATGGGCCTGCTCATGGTGTCTGTTGATTTTAAGAAGCTTCCCCTACACACACACACACACACACACACACAAAAACAGCACACAAGGTGCTATTAACTTGTGGGCTCTTAGAGATTAACACCTGGGAAGTTGCGTCTGCATCCCAAGGCAAGCTTCACTCTGACATTCTGGTGACTGGCTTCCTGCATAGAAGAAGCAAAGGAAATGATTCCAGGGCATATATGAAATATCTCCAGTCAAGAGGAATAGTTTTCATATGAGCTGGGTTTATACTTTACCAAAAAAAAAATGAGAGTTTTCTTTGAATTAACCTGTTTTTTTGTTTTTTTTGGGGGGGGGGTCCGGTTGTGGGGCCTGAACTCTGGGCCTGGGCACTGTCCCTCAGTTCTTCAGCTCAAGGCTAGCACTCTACCATTTGAGCCACAACGCCACTTCCGGCTTTTTTCTTTTTGCTTATGTGGTGCTGGGGAATTGAACCCAGGGCCTCATGCATGCAAGGCAAGCGCTCTACCACTGAGCCACCTTCCCAGCCCCTAACCTTTTTTTTTTTAAGTCAACTAGATATTCATTTGCCCCAGCTAAATTCCCAAAAGTAGACAAGCTTTCACATTTCCTTTTTTAAAAAATGTGTAATGCTTTTCTAATTGAATTGAATTTATTAGCTTACATTAAGCTATACAGAAGATGATTTCATCACAATGAAATGTCACACATTTCCATTTATGTATAAAATATATTCACTCAATCCCTCTTATCATTCTCCCATACCTAGTTAGCCCTTCTCCTTTCCTAACCTAAGTTCAAGAGGTCTCATTTTTCTATTTTCATACTCACTGACCATCTATTTCAATATTATCCATCCTCTTTAACCCTTATTACCCCACCTCTTTCTCCCTAATACTCCTCCACAAGGAGTCTGTTTCTCTTCTCCTATTGAGCTTTTATTGAGTTTCTTTATGTTGTTTTCCTCTGTCTTTGCAGTATAGGGAGATGCAGAAGTCACACAGTTTTCTAGTAAATGGGATCTCTGGTCAAAGAAGAAAGCATATAGGGGGCTTTTGATATCTGTAAACCATCATGGATAATTGGCTAGTTTAAAACCAACACAATATATTATTTCAGGAGACAAAGTTGACTTTGAGTTTAGCTGCCAATCAGGCAGCCGCAGTGGAAATAACAACAACAACAACAACAACAAAATGGCTACATTTGTGGCTTCAAGGAAATAATGGTTTGAGGAAAAATTTCAGCCAATATAGAAGTAGAAATTTTCTGTCTGTTTTGTTTTTATAGCAGGTATTAATCAGAATGGATGGGTTCTGAATGTAGAGTTGCCAGGTAGACCTGGTTGGAATCCTCCCTCTGCCAATTATTAACCATGACCTTGAGTTTATAACTGAATTCAGTTTCAACCTGTATAAAATAGGGAGCATGATTTCTACTTCATGGTATTCATCTAAGGATTAAAAAGAAATAATCTTTCCTTGACCAAAAATAAACAAAAGCCTAGGATTCAATATCTGAAAATAAACCAGTGGAATTGCCTTATAAGATAGAAGCTTAGGTAAGAATCTTGACCTGGCGCCAAGCTTCCTATGTTCAAGTTGGCTTTACCACTTGAGCAAGCCTTGGGAAGCTACTTGTTATCTTCTTGTCACATCATTTTCCTCTAATTTCTTAATTTGTAAAATAGGATTGCAAACAATAATGGCCTCATATGATTTTTATGAGATTCAAATGATACACATGTGGAAGACTTTAAAATGAACTGAAATTGTAAAATGAGGTGCTCAATACATTTTTGTTATTACTGTCAACATTTGTCTTATTTGTGGACATAAAGTGTAGAAAAACAAGGAAGATACTCATGTTTGCAGCAGGTGTGTGATGCCCTTCATTTGATACTAAGTTAACAACAGAAAGGAGGAGAAAGAACAATCCAGAAGGACAATAGAGCGGCGCCTGCACATACAGTTTCTGCACAAGGCAGACTTGGGTCAATAGCTTGGCATACCTTTTACAGGACTGCTCTACACAGCTTAATGTGTATGGACAGAGCATATGAATTTCCCAAGATTTCCACTACTCAGAACTAGCAGTCAGGGGAAGGACTAGTTGATCACAGGTTGACTTAGAAAGAAGTATTCTGGGGAAAAGTACTAGGGAGCAAGTTCCTAGTACCTCTCTTAGATATAAAACACTATGGGAGAAAGAAGTAGAGCTGAAATTGAGGACCACAAACCAGTGGCCTAACTCTGCTAGCTTCTTCCAGAGGGTTGAGTTTTCTCTCTTCTGCCTGTATCTGTAACTATGATTATATCTAATGATGTAAACTTTTGATGACCAAAAGGAGCTTCAGGTGTATTTTCAGTAGGAAAATTTAAAAATAAAATTAGGAGTGGGGCAAGGCTTATTGAGCCATCCCTTTTCTCCTCCTCAAGAGGACAGTACAAAAGAGGCTGCTGCAGCCCAGACATTTAGGAAGAATTCTAGAAGCAGGTGTAGCAGTGTCTGAGGCTTGAGGCAAAGAAGAGATGCAATCGATGTTCTAGACGCAAAATGGGGCCTAGAGATGGACAAACAGGATAAGTCTGCACTGAGTCCTCCAACCATATTAAGAAACCATGCTAGAGAAAACACTGGATTTTTAGATGAATAGCACCTGGAGCCCTGGTTCCCCAAATCCTCAGAAGTCCTGGCCAGGCCGGTTGCAATAAAGAGAACATAGTGTCTTACTGCTTGAGAGTAATCCACTTTATCTTATTAAGAATCGTGGTTTGTGGTGCATGCTGATAAGCCTAGTTTCTCAGAAGGCTGAGATCTGAGGATCACAGTTGGAAGCCAGCTCAGGAAGGACTGTCCAGGAAACCCTTCTGTCCAATTAATTAACTAGCTAACAACAACAACAAGGTGAAAGTGTAGCTGTAGTTCAAGTGGTAGAGAGTTAGCCTTGAGCAAAAAAGCTCAGGCACAGCCCCCAGCACCAGTGTGCACGCACACTGTACACACAAGGAAGAGCAGACTTCAAGTCCTTTTCCCAAGGCAAACTTTTTGAAGCAAACTTGGCATTGTAAATAAGGGGGAGGGCCTATCACTCACATTCTCACTGTCCCTACCCTGGGGAGGCAATCAGCAGTGTGTGTTCCCATTGCCAGTTCGCAAAAGTGGTTACTGTGTTTCTTTCTCTACAGTTTCCACAATTGCACAGAAAGTCCAGACATACACACAGTCCCCCTCATCTGTTTTACGAGCAGAGGATGTCTACTGCAGTTCCTGTGGCCTGGCTGTTGAGCTTAGCTTCCTACTAGGCTGGAATGTTTGGAAGCAATTTTTCACAACTCTGTCTACAGCCATAGCTCTTGAAAGGCAATTGCAAGCAAGAAAATGGCTGGCTACTTGCTCCTACCCTTTATTTAGGTGTGGTAAGAGGCCAGGACAACACATCTACTCCATCTTCTGCCTTTCACGGAGTCTCTGATTTCCTCAGTCATTTCCTGCCCTGGCCCTGAGTCTCTCTTTAACCTTATTAGCCAAGGTACCAGTCACGAGGCCCCGCACACTGCGCTGCCACCGGGGCTGCGGGGAATCACTGCCCTTATGGTGATGACGCACAGATTTACCAGGACAGAGCGGTTCCGCTTCCCAGTGGGAGTGGGTTGCGGGGAGCGGGCTGGAGAGCCCCCCGCAGCCAGGAAGGTGTTTACCAAAACGCATCCCCCTCCACACTCGTTTTTTTTGTAATCGAGAAGGAAACTGGCATTTTCTTGCGTGCTTGAATGTTTAATTAAAGCCCTGCTAACTTGGCGGGTAGCAACCGCATCCAGGAGCTGGGCAGACAGCTCCGACAAGCAATCAGACGGCATCCTCGCCTCCCTCCGCAGCTCCCCGCCCCGGGGGCCGTCAGCTGGAAGCTCTCCGGGGTGCAGATTTCACAGCTGCTCGCCTTCTGTCTGAGCGGAGCGGGCAGGGAGGGAGACCCAGGCGGGGCGCCCCGGGGATGCCCCTCCCGGGAGCAAGGTGGGCGCCAAGGTGACGACCTCGTGACCCTTCCTCCTCGGCACGAGCCTCTCGGCTTCTCCCTGAGCGGCCACAGGGGCTGTCGCTGGGGGGGGGGGGCTCTGGGCCGCCTTAGGGCACCGCGGAGTATGTAGGAGCCTGGGGAGGGGGCCAGGGCAGGGCGCAGCGCAGGCTGCAGCGGTCGCCGACGCCGCTGCCGGGCTCCCAGCGCAGGGCGCACGACCCCGGGGCTGGGGAGGGGCGCGGAGGGGCCGGCGCGCAGACGCGACCTGCGGCAGGGTTTTTACCTGGGCAGCGGCGGCTCTGGGGTCTGGCAGGCGGCGACTCCCGGGCTCTGGCGTGACCGTGGCGGAGCAGCCGAGGGCGGCGGGCCCGGCCAGCAGGATGTGCTGTCTCACGCTGCGCCCGCCGCTAGGCTCGCGCTCCTCCCGGAGCAATCACTTCCTCCCTCCGCCAGCCTGACACTGACAGCTCCCGCAGCACCCGGGCT
>NW_012267443.1:1402985-1418664 GCF_000151885.1 Dipodomys ordii
TGGCTCAAGTGGTAGAGCACTAGCCTTGAGCTGAAGAGCTGAGGGACAGCGCCCAGGCCCAGAGTTCAGGCCCCACGACTGGACCCAAAAAATAAAAAATAAATAAATAAAAGAATAACTAAACCAACAAAAGGGTTAGGAGATATTTGCCTAACAAGTATGAGGCCCTCAAGTGTTTAAAACAATAGAGAACAAAGGAGCATACTCCCGATTTCAACATCAAGTAAAGTAGAAAAGTTGGATTAATCAAAGAAATTTTCCATGAAAGAGTGAGAAAAGGAAAAAAAAGCCCAATTGGAAATTTCTCCAGCCTGGAAGACCTTAAGACGTCCTGGGAGCAGTTGTACAGTGAAACACAATTTAAACAGATGATTATAGTATTTGAGAATCTGACAAAAATTCAATGTCTTTTTAAAATATTAACAGGCCTTATTTTTTAGAGCAGTTCTAGGTTTCGAAGAAAAATCGGCAGAAAGTACACATCCCATATACCCTTCAAACCCTTATTATTACCACCTTGCATTAGTATGTACATTTGTTATAATTGATAAGCCAATATTGTTTGATTTTGGCTAAGGCCCATAGTTTCCATTATAGTTCATGCTAGTATTGTATTACTCTGGGGTTTTGACAAATGAAACCATTCTACTATCTGAAATGTCCTCTATATTCCATCCCTCTCCTTCCCTTCTTCAATCACCTGGCCACCACTCTGGTCTCTTCACTGGTCCTGCTGGTTTGTCTTTTCCAGCTTAAACTGTATAAACCCTTTCAAGACATTTCTTCCACTTAGCAGTTGTACTTAAGCTTCTTATAATTTTTTATGGTTTGATAATTCATCTGATCACTGGATGACATGATATTTTGTGAATATAGTAGTTCATTTGCCTGTTCACCTATTGAGGGACATCTAGGTTGCTTCTAGTTTTTGGTAGGATTTATAATATTTTTATTCATTTTAGGTAAATCCCTAAGAGCATGATTCTTTGATCATATGATAAGCCTAGTGGTTAGCTTTGTAATAAACTGCCAAATTTTCTTCCAAGCTGCTATACCATTTTGCTTTCCTGCTAGCAATAAATGAGTGTTCCTGTTGCTTCAAATGCTCATAAGCCATAAGTGCCATCAGTGTTTTGGATTTTAGCCATACATGTGCAGTGATGTTGTTGTTTTAGTTTGCAGTTCCCTCATGAAATAAGATGCTGGATGTCTTTTTGTATGTTTATTTGCCATCTGGATATCTTCTTTGGTGAGCTGGTAGTTCAGATCTTTGACCTATTTTATAAATTAAATTGTTAATTTCCCTATTGAATTTTAAATATTTTTGTATACTTTAATCATAAATCATTTGTCAGATGCGTGAAAATATGTTGCTCATTCTGTAGCATGTCTTTCATTCTTTTACCAGTATCTTTCACAGAGAAAGGTTTTTAATTTTAACAAACAACATTTTTTTTTCTTTCATGGGCCATTTTTGGTCTTCTCTAATGAGCTGTCACCAAACCTGAGGATTCACAGATTTTCTTCTGAGTTTTCTCCTGAAGTTTCACATTATTAAATTTTACTTTTAGGTTTATTATCAACTTTGAGTTAATTTTTATGAAAAGTGTAATGTTTGCATCCATGTTCTTTATTTTTCTTTATATGAGAATGTCCAGTTATTTCAGCACCCTATTTCTTGGAAAAGACTACATGATGGATACTTTTCCATCACTGGAGAAAAGTCTTCTCTCCTTAGATGGAGAGAGAAGCATTATCATGTGATATTGGCTGAGTTAACTCTTTACAACTGCATACCTATACTATATAATATAAGGTAGCCTTTGTTTTGGACTAGAGAATTAAAGATAGTGGATCTTGCTTTATCCACCTGGTTAATCTTGACTATCAACTTGATTGGACTGGGATACACTTGAGAGATTAGGAAAAGTCCACCTCAGTATGTGTCTGTGAGGACATTTTTAGATGCAATTGCATCATGAAGTCTCTGATCTAATGGATGATTTAATCCATTAATGGATTCAAATGAGAATACTCTATGGGTGTGGGGATTGGAAATTGTGTAAGATGGGGCCTGGTTAGAGAAATCAAGTGACAGGACACCATGTCCTTAGAGGACATGCTGACTCCTTCTTGTCTCTCTTTATACACTCTGGGTACCTTAGTCGAACTACACTGTTCCATTACACTCTACCCACTATGATGAGCAAAACATATTTAGCAAATGATTATAAATGAAATATAAAAGATTCTATGGAGAAATCAAATAATATAATTCTTAGATAAAGTCAAAGCCCAACAAAATAAGTGCCAAGAAATGGTACATGCAAGGGTGTGTGGGGAGGTGCTGAGTGGAGAGTGGTAGACAAATGAAGGGGGAAAGAGGGGAGAATACAGTCAGTAATTCATCGTATACACCACAGAATTGAGAAAAAAAAGGGAAAGGGTGGATCAAAAGAGGGGTGAAAATTTTGAAAGGATGACACAGATAAAAAGCATTGTACTCATAAACTGCTTTGTTAAATGGCCAAAAATAATCATATGTATCTTAAAAGTTAAGAAAAGTGAGGAAAGGAGGGAGTTGAAAGGGATGGGTGTAAATGTTGATGGGTGAATTGATCAAGATGCACTATATTCATAAACTGCTTTGTTGGATGGCAACTCCTTTCCACAACTACTTAAAGACCATATATATATATATATAGGTTGGTCATGGGGTTTGAACTCTGGGCCTGGGCACTATCCCTGCACTCTTCAGCTCAAGGCCAGCACTCTACCGCTTGAGCCACAGCACTTCCAGTTTTCTAGAAGTTAAAAGTCTCACGGACTTAACTGCCGGAGCTGGCTTTGAACTGTGATCCTCAGAGCTCAGCCTCCTGAATAGCTAGGATTACAGGCGTGAGCCATGAGAGCCTGGCAATAAAAATATTTTAAAGATACTTTAACATTGTATTTAAACCAGAGTGTTCTCCCCTAAGTATTCTATGTAGTTAATTCTCTAGGAATCTACATTTTACTCTTATCTATAGGGAACTCACTAATCCAAATTGTACAGAACCTTTGAAGCCATGACCAAACCAGTTCTTTCTTCTCCTAAATTGTACTTAATTATCAGGTATTTTGTTGCTTTTGTAACACAAAAGTAGGTAATATATAACACATAAACAATCTAAAAAGTTAAATAAACACAGTTGCAATTTGGTCATGCCAACCTACCAACAATGCTGATTCTGTGGAGAATCATTTTGTATTATGCATGACTGCCCCTTCATTTGCATACTTGATTTTCTAACATAACACTGCATTTCCCAAAAACGATGGGCAATTCCATGTATTATAGAGGGCCATTCACATGAGATGGAGAAGAATTATTGTATGGGAGAGGACAGTTTTCAAGTCCAGTTTCAAGTCTCTCACTCCTACAAGAAAGCACACCAAATATGAAAAGCTAGAACTCATCCAATATCAAGTCTGCCTTGGAAAAAGATAAAATAAGAAAGCACTGATAAAATGCTCATCAAAGAAATATTAAGACTCATTGAAAAATTGAACATTGTTCATTGCAAGTTTATTTATTTATTTATTTAGCCGGTCCTGGGGCTTGAACTCTAGGCCTGGGTGCTGTTCCTACGCTCTTGTTGCTCAAAGCTAGTGTTGTACCACTTAAGCCACAGCACCACCTCCAGATTTTTTTTTTCTGTGATTAATTGGAGATAAGAATTTCATGGACTTTCCTACTTAGGCTGGTTTTGAACTATGATCCCCAGATCTTAGCCTTCTGCCTAGCTAGGATTACATGCATGAGCCACAGGTGACTGGCTGTAAATTTGTCTTAAAAAAAAGTTTTTGAGCCTGCTCTGGTGGTGGAAATGTCTCAAAAACTAAAGAGATTAAAGAAAATAAGACTGGGCAAATTCCAACTTGGTGGCCATTGAGAGGTGCTTTAGAGGCCTTCAGGGAGGCAGTGATATGTCTAAAAGCTCCTCCTCTGGGTACAGACTTAAGTCTGCTAACACTGGTTTCACAACCAGTGTTTGTGCATGTTGCTACCCTCATCTGAAGGAAGCAATAACATTTATCTCCTGTGATATTTCAATGACTTCATTAAGGTGAAAGACTTGATATAGTCTGTAGAAAATAAATGCATTTAATACACAATAGCTAGAGTTTGCCATTTTACCCATCATGCATGAGAAATACAAAAGTAGAGCTTTGTATTTTCTAGATCCAATGTCCAAATTGTGACATTAGATCCCAGAGTCCACTTGGACCTTACAGTATTACTAGGCTTAAAGCTAGCACATAAATGTACCTGCCATTTATCAGTGCCAGACACAGGTGTAGCATCACTGCTGCCGCCTTACTTCTTCAAGGCTTACACAGTTTTAAGCAGCACTTTTAAATAACCAGATCTTTCGCCTATTCCCAGAATCTTCCTCTGGAAGTCATTCAGTTCATTTGATCTTGGTTGGAAGAGAGAAAACTGAAGCCAGGGTCATAGGCTCATGCTATTAACCATGGAAGAGAGGTTGGGATTGGGAGAATGGAGATTAGGGACTAGTACATGCAAAAAGTTGGAGAGTCCTTGTCAACAAATAGCTGGAAATAGTACACACCTGTCACTCCAGCTAATGGGAGACTGAGAAAAGAATTGAGATTTTTAGACTAGCCTGGACAGAAAAATTTGTGAGACTCCTTCCAAGGGGAAAGAGCTGGGAGTTGTGTTATATTTTATGGTGTCGAGTAAGCTATGGTGAGAAACATCAAAAAGGAGGCACCCAGTCCAAACTCAATACAGGGCAAAAAGTAGAACTCTATTTCAAAACAGGTTTGGAGTTCAAAACAGAACTGGCAGTATGGCTCAGTGGTAGAGCACCTGTCTAGCAAACACCAGGCTCTGAGATCAAACCTCAATACTTCTACAAAAGAAAACTGAAAGTTAACCTTAGTGGTCCAAAGTCTCTCAAAATTACATCCATCAAGTGTAGTTGACAAAATGCAAGGTATCTACAGACAAAAAGATTGCTTGTTAATATTTTCCGGAGAGGCTGACATGTGTTTTATATGATTCTAAGAATAAAAACCTATGAAGAGCCTATTTTAAATCACAGTCCAGTGTTATATATGGCTGTGTGTCAGAAATATTTCAGAACAGATGTATTTCCTATATTTGTCTGTTATAAAACCAAGGCCAATTTGTTTGTGCCAATCCAAAGCAAAATTAGATGTCAAGAAGCAAGTATATAATTAGGGTTTGAAATTTTATTAGAAATGAAAGAGTGATGAATGTGGAACATGTCCAACATTTAAGGGAATTTCTGCTTTTTGTGTTCTGGATCTTTTTCATTTCGGAACATTGCCTTTGTTTTTATACAGTAGACAAAAGAGTCTGCAATAAATAAATAAATGCATACAAACTCATGCACAGATTTATCTCTAGAAGAATGAGTTCTGAAATGTCTGCTATGTGGTTTCAGAATTTTAAGTGCCCTTTGGATAACTTCCAAATGCCACTCCCATTATAGTATCATTACCTCTATTTGTGATAGAATTGCATTGTAATGACCCACACCACTTGTGCCTCCATACATCTTTCTCCCTTCTCCATGGCCCTCCTACTTTCATATTCTCCATCAGCTTTTCTCTCAAGAATGGAGAGCAATCTTATCATCTGTCCAGAATCAGGATAGGCATGTTAGAAGCTGTAAGCTGTGGGTAGTTCTGGAGATAAGGAGAGCATATCCTTTTTAGAAAAAGAGTGAAGACAGGATGGAGTCCGGTGGATGCAGCTGGTGACCATGCTCTCTTGCTTCCTGGATGAATGTCATGTAGCATGATACTATCTTTTTATGAGCTCTATCTGGTATGGGCCACTTAGCTTCTTATCACATCACTCTGGTTCCATTGAGCTGCAGTGGGCAAGGAAGGAGGCCCTCAGCAGGCTCCTTTAATGGTGTCTACAATGTTCTTAGGCCTTGGAACTATGTGCTGCCATATCTATACTCTGGGAAGATTCTCTGCATGTTAGTGATGGTGAGGACCATGGGACTACTTGTGTCCTAGCTGCTCAGGAGGCTGAGAACAGAGGATCACAGTTCAAAGCCAACCCCGGTAAGAAAGTCCTTGTGACTATTATCTACAGTTAACCCCTAGAAGTGACGCTGTGGCTCAAAGTGGTAGAGTGTTAGTCTTGAGTGAAAAAGCTCAGGGACAGCGCCCAGGTTCTGAGGTCAAGCCCCAAGACCAAAAGCAAAACAAAATAAAATGAAAAGAATTTAACAAGAAAACCAATTAGCATAGGAGGAAGTCTTTAATCAGAGAGTTAGTATACTGTGAGATTAGTTCAAGTTTGAGATAAATTACCCTGTGTGTGTTAAGTTTCTTTTGAGCCTTGGATCAATATAAATGGGCATATTAACAATTCTAAAATTGTTTTCCTTCTCCTTGGAAAAACATAGTTTTGTTTTTATTTCCAAGAATCAAGAAAGAAGGCTTATTTTCCAATGGAAAACTAGGACTTTTGTCCATACATAAAGGAATAATATAGAGTTTATACAGTCACCCAAATGCTAATGGTATCCTTCCAGAGACTTTGAATTCATAGCACATTAGATTTGCTATTTTATTTCCTGTACGAAATCATTGCCACTCATTCCACAGATTATGAAGTCAGAACCAGAATTTGCTTCTTGTGCTATTTTCTCCCAACCAAATAAGGATATTTTTCTAATTCAATCAAGCACAATATATAAACGAACGTTACTTAATGCAAGCATTATGGGGAAATCCGTATTTTAATTATTATTCATAAATTTCCAGGTGTTCTTTAAAATGTTGGTTTTAAAATTTTATAAATTGGGATTTGGAAGCATGACTCCACGATAGAGTACCTGCCTGTTTAGTTCAAATTTCAGTGATAATAATAATAATAAATCCTATAAAACAAGTGTGTTAAGGTGGCATGCTTTATTTACTGAGGATAGGTCTTGCACATGCTAAGCACATATTCTATCACTAAGCCCCAAGAGAACTAGTTTCCTTTTGTGTCGGTTACAGCGGCATCATCAAAGCAATAAATAAAACACTTGCAGTTCCATGTGTATGATCCAGCCATAGCTATATCCAAGAATAAATGTTTACATTCTGGGAAGAGAAAATCTTGACTTTTAGTACTCTTTTTACTTTTCAAAGTGGAAAGTTCTACGCATTGCATTATTAGTTTAGCTTTTTGCTTGCCTTTCAATGTTTGCTGATATTAACACAAACTATTTGGTAAGATGTTTTCTCAATGTCAGAGAAATGAGGGAGCTTCAAAAGAATACAGAGGAGGTTTGAGTTCAATAAATGCTGATTTGGCTACTCTTGTCAATGCATACTCTTCTTTTATAATAACTTTCAACAAATATTTACTCAGTACCTACTATGTGCCAGTAACCACAGATGTATTTCCTCTCTGTTATAAGCTCCTCCTTGTATACAGACACTATTATTATCATTCTATATGCACTGGGAAGGTTAGGGCTCAGAGAGGGTAAGTAACTCAAAGCCATGAGCTCATGGCTTCCAAGGAGTAAAACTTGGACCCTAATTTGTTGTCTGATGCCAGGCCACTACCAGGGAAATAGCTAGCTTTGGGGTTTTGTCAGAAGGTAGGAAATAGAGAGATGGATTTTACACACAGACTTCTGAGAATTGTAATTTGAGCCAAGATCATTATTTACTTAACCTCCGTCAAATTGCTTGACTTTGCTGTTTTTCATAGACTCTAATGCCACCTGCCTCATTCTGTGTTAGCCAGGAGGAGCACTGAGAAAATGCCACATACATAGTGAGCACTACTATTAAATGTGGGGAACTGCTTATTACTTAGAATTGTATGCTAATAGATGTTCTGTTCCTCAAGGGGTATGTTGTTTATGCTCTGTTTCTCATATCAGAGGATGGTGAGTAAAAAAAAATAATAATAACAGCTGTTGAGCTATTAGTGGTGAAGGAAGAAAGCTGCCCAAGAAAGGGCTGGAAAACAGTCACATCAAGAGATAACAAAAAAAGAAAAAAGAAAATACAATATTCCATGTCATAAAGAGAGTTTCTAAGAGTGAATACACATGTGCATGTGCACACTCACACACACACTCACACACACACACACACACCCCTTACACAGACACACCTTGGTAGTTGTTTCTACAGAAATCAAACACTAAAGAGTTGATGGTAAAACCAGCACAGAAAAGAAAACTACTAAGCAGAGTGACCTGGTTTAGAAGCAGGATATAGTAATGCAAACACACCCTCCCCTGCAGTCCTTCCCAGACATTGTTTCTCTACCACCTACTCCTGTCTGGTTGTAGCTGCACTCAAAGCTATGGTTAGGCTGGACCTCTGACTTCCCACTAAGCATTTATCTTTTGTAGCTGTCCCTCCTCCTTTTCCTCCACCCCTCTTTACTCCATCCCAGTTGCTAGACACACTGGCCCTTTTTAAAAAACAAAACAAAACATTCCAGCACAAATGCAAAGTTTGTCATTCCCACAAAAAGTGGTATTCAGAATCATGCCAGGGTCTCTGAATCCTAATTGCCTTACAAACAATTTTCATAGATCCTTTTGTAGTAGTGCGTAGTAAAAATGAAACATATATCCATTCCAGCAGTGAGCTTTGTAAGTGATGATGAAAGATAAAGCCACTGAGGAAACACAGATACAAACAGAAACCACACCCATTAGAATTTACCTCTTAGCAATAGATACATGAAACAATGCTCAATATCTTTAGCCATAAAGGAAATAAAAATCAACATGTATTGGGATTCCATCTTAACCCATTCAGAATGGCAACCATAACTAAAGCATCAACTACAAATGTTGGAGGAACCCTCATGCACTAGTGGTGGGATTTAAGCTAGTGCAATGAGTATGTGAATCAGTATAAAAATCCTCAATAAAATAAACATAGACCTAGCATATGATAAAGCAATATCACTCCTACATATATATGTGAAGGAATCACAGTCAGCATACAATAGAAATAGTACACCCTTGCTTATTGTGACACTGTTTACAAGAGATAAGTTATGGAATCAGTTTAAGTACCCTTTAGCAGATGAGTAAAAAAAGAAATAAATATATACAATGGATTAGTATTCAGCCATTAAAATAATGAAATCATGCCATTTTCAGGAAAGTAGAACTGGAGATTATCAAGAAAATAAGTCAAACTCACAAAAATATTGCATGCTTTATGGAATGTACAGAATTTATTTTTTTAAGACAGGAAAATAGAAAGGGAAAAAAAGAAGAGACCAGAAGGAAGAGGAGTAAAGAAGAGAATAATGAGAAATAAATATAATCAATGTAAATTATGTATACATATAAAATCAATCATGATAAAACCCATTATTTTATACAATAAACATAAACTTTAAAAAAGTGACCCTTCAGAGCTTGTTCCTACTTGAGTTTACATTCCCCCCCTTTTTAGTTTTCATTATTTCTGATTTGTGTGATAAATTTCATTTTGGAAATGTCTGGCCTTTCTCTTTAATATTCCTGAAATAATATAAAAGATCTTCAATACCTAATACAGCAAAAGAGCATTATATGGTTGATTTCAAAATCTACCTCAAATTGTATTAACGAAAACATCATGGTACAGAATCAAAATAGACACACAGTATATTGGTTTTTTTTAAAAGTTAGGTCATTAAAACTCCATACATTTCTAGTCAATTGATTTTAACCAAAGATGCCAAGAATATCCAATCAGGACTGGAGAGTCTTTTCACTCAGTGATATCAAGGCAAAATAAAGAAAGGCAAAATAAAACCTCATTTTTTTTCTTATTTTTAGCTAGTCTAACAGAGCCCAATCTATTAGTACAACAGCAACAATGATGATTAGAACTTCTAGATAAGTAAAATATATCATAGTAATATTACAAGGGCTTGAAGAAGAAACTAGGAATACCCTAGGTTACTCACAGCACTTATGAAACAAGATGTGGCTTCAAAGTGGAATTAGATGAGTTGTAAGCATACATTGCACTCTGTAAAGAAACCTATTGGGATCTGTGGTGTGTGTGTGTGTGTGTGTGTGTGTGTGTGCGTGCGTGTGTGTGTGTGTGTGTGTGTGTGTGTATGTGTGTGTATGTGTGATGGGGCTTGAATTTGGGCCTGGGCACTGTCCCTCAGCTCTTCAGCTCCAGGAGAGTGCTCTACCACTTGAGCCACAGTGCCACTCCAGTTTTCTGGTGGTTTATTGGCGATAAGAGTCTCACAGGTTTTGCTGTCCCAGCTGGCTTTGAACCGAGATCCTCAGAGCTCAGCCTCCTGAGTAGCTAAGATTACAGACATGAGCCATCAGTCCCCAGCTATCTGTAGCTTTTTTAAAGAAAAAAAGAATGATGTGGAAAACAACAGTATATCCACATGTTGAAGAATTAGATCCCATATCACACCATATACACAAGTCAACTCAAAATTCATAAGGTACGTAAATACTGCTGGGTAGACCCACAAAGGAAATGAAATCAGGATGTTAAAGAGATATCTACACTCTCCTGTTTCTCATAGCATTAGTCACAGTAGTCAAGACATTGGACCTGCCTAGATGTCCATCAACTACAAATGGATAAGAAAACAATGGGTACACATACAGTGGAAGACAGAGTGCTCTTGGAGTTATTCAGGAATACATATTATACTAAGAAAACAAAGGAATTTCTCCAACCTGTTAATAGGCATATATGAAAATTCTAATGTTCTATAAAATTCTCTATGACAGAGTACTCAATGGAGAAAATAGTTGATGTTGTTTCTTGAGAACAGTATAAGGAAATCTGCTTCAACTACTTCCTCCCCAAAATGCTTCTGGATATTCCAACAATGAAATGAAGAAAGAAAAGGATAAAAGAGACATTAAAATTGAAAAAGAGATCTACATCCTCAGATGATATAACTATATATGAAGAAAATCCAAAGAAATCTATAATCACAAATAAATAAATTAAAGGCATAAATAAAAATAAGTTGTATTTCTAGGTATTTCTATTCCAAAACAAATTAGGTAAAGAAAATAATCACACTATTTACAGTAGCAGTGAAAATATTAAATGACAGGAATGATAACAATGACAGACATTTCAAATCTTGTATAGAAACTATAAAACTTGATCCATGTGCTGGTTGCTTTTGCCTATAATCCTAGATATTCAGGAGGCTGAGATTTGAGGATTGTAGTTCAAAGCCAGACTGGGGAGAAGACTCCATGTGGTCTCCAATCACCAATTAATCACTAGAAAGCCAGAAGTAGAGCTGTGGCTGAAAGTGATAGAGAACTAGCCTTGAGCAAAAAAGCTAGGGGACAGCACTCAGGCCCCAGGCCCTGAGATTAGATCTCTGTACTAGTGCACACGTGCGCACACACACACAAAACACACACAGAGAAAATTATAAAACTTACTAAAGGACATCTTACTATATGAGGAAATCATTTGTGTTCATTCGCTGGAGTTCTAGGTATTTTAAAGATGTCAATTCTTACAATATTGATTTTTAAATTCTTTTAATTCCATTAAAATGCTAGCAGCATGACATGCAAAGATTGACAAGCTAATATTCAAATGTATGTGGAAATGTGAAGAATTTGAAGAGGTCGAAACAGAATTGAAAAAATAACAGAGAACTCCTGGTACTGATTTTTATTTGATAAGTCTAAGACCTCAGGGAAGAATCACTTCTAAGTTTGAGTCTAAAGACTACTTGCTAGCAGAATCTCCTTTGTTAGGGAGGTTAGTGTTTTATATGAAAACCTTCAGCCAGTTGGTTGACATTAGGATGGTCACTTTGCTTTAGTGTAGGTCTGCTGGTGTAAATGCAAATCTCATTTACAAAACACCTTTGTAGATACATCTTGAAATCTGGAATAATATTTGGCAACCACATGGTTACAATGGCTTGGGTAAGATGATACATATAAATAACCATCACCATCCTACAGTTTAAACATACACAAGTGGGTAGCCATTTTTCATCCATGATAATGGATCAATAATGAGCTGTAGGGAAGGGAAATGAATGGATGTGAGGGACATGCCTGGGGCAAGGTGATGGCAGGCTGGTCAGGGAAAAGCTGACCAGAGTGCAGTTATTCTTATGTTGGCTTATAAAAAGGAAGTCCATAGAGGGAAGATAGAGGCAGCTTTCTCTTTTTAGATGCAGATTGAAGATGCATCCAACTGTGACTGTCATTTGCACAAGGGCACCATAATCATGACAGGCACCAGAAGAATGAAGATTAGTGATGGGATGTGGCAGAAAAGAAACCTAAGCCAAAGCATGACATATAAGTCTCTGTAGTGGAGTACAAAAGAGGGATAATGGTAGAAAGGTGGTGGGCTTTACAGCATTGACTGCTTAAGATGCATTTTCCCACCAGCATTTGTTATCTATGGGTGTTAAGAGGGTTGGGCGATTTCTACAGGGCATTTATTCTTGCTCTACCTTGAATCCTAGGCTGCTCTTACTGGCCGGTCTTCTTTGATGTAGCCTAGTATGTCTGTGTTTAAAATCATAGCCCGAGATCTTAGATCTAGAAATCCCTAGATACAGATTAATCTCTTGCAGGCTGTGTGATCTTAGGCCAATATTTCTTACCTTGTCTTGCTTTTCTTTCTGTATCCATCAATTGGTGATGATAAAGACATGCACTCTATTTGATTATAGTTTCATATAAATGGGTTAATATAAGTAATACGCTTGCAATAGTGTTAGACTGAGTTATTACTATCATCTTCATGATGATGATAACCATCATCATCATCATCATGCTCATCATCACCACCCTCATCTTCATCATCACTTGCATGATTACCACCACCACCATCATCACCACCTGCCCCACTATCCTCATCTTCATCACCAACATCAACATCCTCATCACCACCTTCATTACCACCATCATCATTTAAGGACAAAATGTTTAAATTAGCTTAAAGTATAAAGAGTTGACTGAATAAATTATAAATCGAAAGTAAAATGAACACTATGAAGTTGTTTGAAAGTAAATTCATAGATTATATTAATGCGAGGAAACTGAAGAATAGCTTGATTTTGTCTCCCTAAAACAATAACTAAAGTTACAAATGCATGGTCACTTTAAATTTGAGCCATGAAACTTGGCCAGAAACATAAATATGAAAAGAGACATTTTATCCCATTTTTATATTTTAATTTAAGAACAATTTAAGGGTTTTTAAAATATTTTTGAATGTTTTAAATATTTTTAAATGTAGGAGATGTCTTAAAATAAAAATACAAGAGAAAGGAAAAATTCTAACTAATGCATTGAAGTTAAGAATCTCCAAATGTGACCAATCCAGATGCCCCTCAGTAGATGAATGGATCAAGAAAATGTGGTATATATACACAATGGAATTCTATGCCTCCATCAGAAAGAATGACATTGCCCCATTTGTTAGGAAATGGAAAAACTTGGAAAAAATTATATTAAGTGAAGTAAGCCAGGCCCAAAGAAACATAGGTCCCATGGTTTCCCTTATTTGCAATAACTAGTATATGTCTGAGTCAAGCAGAAAAGGTCAGATAAGTTGATGTTAGGGAAATGAACCCTAAGATATTCAAATGTTTTTTTTCTTTCATGCGATTGTTTCTAACACATTTATAAGATGATTTCTTTGTTGCTTTGTATGTTCCTCCCTCACGGTATAACCCCTGCTTTCACTGTATTTGATGTCGGTATAATTTGTGGACAGGAAGGGAAAAAACAAATCGTTTAAATAGGGATATAGGTGGACCCATTGCAACAATGAGATGTACAAGTCGTTATGTCGAAAACGAACTTTACAACTTTGGTGGGGGGGGAAGGTGGAGAGGAGGATGGGGTGGCAGGGGGGAGGATAGGAAGGGATGGGAAGGGGAACAAAGGAGGAGGATACAATGCTTGATAAGAATTGTACTCATTATCTTGCCCATGTAATTGTAACCTCTCTGTACAGTATTTTCACAATAAAAAAATTATTTAAACAGGAAAAAAGGGAAGGTCTGAGAGTTCAAAACACCTATCTTGTGGCAAAGGTGCCACCTGCAGGGAAAACTGAGAATTTTGTTTATTCATCAGCAGAATACAATACTTAGGACACTGCTTCCTGCTAGATGGTTATGAGTTGACTATTAAATTTCTTAGACAACGAAGTTGTATGGGAAATGATTTAAAGATACTGATAATAAAAATATGTTTGACTTGTGGTTTTCAGAAAAAAAACATTTCCTACTTACTGGCTATATTTTTCTATTGAAATAATCTCAGCCTCTGAGATAGGAACTTTCAGGTGTACTTATGGACTTACATAAACCTGAAGGAATAGAAAACGTTACTATCATTTTGGTTCTATGGGAAAATGTTCTTAGCAACAACATGCTGAAAATTCTTTGGGGGTCAAAATTCCTTAGAAGCAGGTAGAGGGAGATTTTTGCAGTAGAAAGAGCAGAACCCTTCACATGAGATCTATAAGCATCCTCCTGGTCAAGTGCCAAGGCTCAGGCCATGTTTCTGAACATTGACATACTAGGCTGCATCAAAGAAGACAACCAACAAAGAGCATCCTGAGATTCAAAGTTGAGCAAGAAATAAAATGTCCTTGTGGATCCAAAAGAAAGCCCAACCTAGCACTGTATCCTATGCAGCCACTATTTAAAAAATGAGTGTGTTTGTTCTCATACTCTTTGTGTAGTGGAGTCACACTGTGAATAGCTGTGCCCTTTACACCTGTCCCTTTATGAAGTCTCTCTAAATCAGCCAGTATACAGTGCACACTCAACAAATTTGCCTTCTTCTGTATTTCTATGCTCTTTTGGGGCATCATTTTCAAGACACCGGTGGCATTTTGGTAAAGCATGGAATTAATCTATCAAAAGCATCGTTCGGATACCATAGAACAGCACGAAGTAGGAAAGTGCCACTACTCTTGCAAGGATGGCTATTACTTAGTGAAACACTTGTTCCAGTTAAACATGTGTATGGCGCATATCTTACTGAGAGCAGTGGTTTGTGGATACATTAGCAGGTTTTCTTCCTGCTTTATTCCACCAAAATTAACCCAACCCAATTTTTGTTTGGCTGTTTGTTTAAAAGAATTATGATATAGTTGCAGATGGAGTTTATCAGTATTCTGAAGTTGGTACTGAGTATTGGAATAAGAGGCTCTTCAGCTAGAATGACACAAGAGCAAATAGGATTAGAAAATAATATGATGTAGCCCCCAAAGTGCAAAAACATCTCGTTGAAGACTGCTAAATTTTGGCATTTCCACAATAGTGAGGCAAGTTGATTTATTTGGTAAGCGAGACCTCTAGTGACCACCTTCTAGAATTGCAGCAAAACCTTTTACCTTTATTCATTCATCTTTTCTTTTTTCTCAAAAGTTAACTTCAGATGGCATCACAGATGTTTGGAACAGTAAAGGAAATATATTTGTACCTTTCTGAGACACAATAGTCATATTTTGTATACCAAGAAATTGTGCAAACAATGTCTAGTTTGATTTTGACAAAGGAAGTAAATATTCTTTCTCCCCCTCCCTCTCCTCTTCCTCTCTCCTTCTCTTACCCTCCCTTTCCACTTCCTCCCAACCTCCTCCTCCTCCTCCTCCTCTTCCTCCT
>NW_012267443.1:1418714-1445369 GCF_000151885.1 Dipodomys ordii
CCTCCTCCTCCTCCTCCTCCTCCTCCTCCCACTCCTCCTCTTCCTCCTCTTTCTTCTTTCTTTCTCTCTCTCTTCCTCCTTCCTTCTCTCCCTCCCCCTCTCTTTCTCTCTGAAAGTGGAACCAAACCAGGTGCCACATTTTGAGGCAAGCAATTCTAATACACCACAGCCTCAAAATGCCACAATATTAAAGAAATGATTCCTTAGGGATTATTTAGTCTATTTCCTTTATCATATAAATAAGAGATACAGAGAAGAGAGTCAGTTCTGTAAGACCATATAGCTAGCAAGGGGCAGGAACAAGCCTGTTGTTCCTGTTTCTTGGTCTTCATTCTCTTTCAATAATACTGTATGAGACCAAGTCATTCTATTTAACCTAGTGTGGAATGACTAGTTTCTAGTAATCTTGCATTAATGGCAAAAATAGGAAGAAATAAACCAAGCTCATGCCTATAATCCTAGCTATTCAGGAAGCTGGAAGTTGAGATTTGAAGATTGCAGTTTAAAGCGAGCCTGGGCAGAAAAGTCCCTGAGATCATCAAAAGCCAGAAGTGGAGCTGTGGCTCAAGGGATAACTCAAGTGCTAAGCCTTGAGTGTAAAAGCTCAGGGACAGGGCCCACATTCAGAGTTCCACCTCCAGGACTGGCAACAAAAAAAAGGAAGGAAAAAATCATTTCATAGAAAAATAACCTAAAAATTCTAATATAACTAAATTGCTTTAGGTTTAAAAAAGTTAACTTTCCTGCAGGAAAGTATAGAAAATTCAGAAATTAAAATGTAGTCAATAGCATAATCAAGAGGCTACAGACTACTGAACGACACCTGCAGAATTATGGCTACCTCATGCTTTCTAATGGTATGCCACATTTACAAGAGAACAGAAACCAAACCTGACAAGATAAAAAGACAGACAACAACTACATAAAACTGGGTTTGCCTATTGGGGACAACCTTTGATTGGCAAGGTGGATTTTTGAACTATGAAAGTCATAGGAACTGGAGAGGATGGTCTTAAAA
Source organism: Dipodomys ordii (assembly GCF_000151885.1). Taxonomy (NCBI): domain Eukaryota; kingdom Metazoa; phylum Chordata; class Mammalia; order Rodentia; family Heteromyidae; genus Dipodomys; species Dipodomys ordii. The sequence continues at coordinate 1,419,733 of NW_012267443.1, forward strand.
TCTGATGCTGGATGGGGAAAAGTTGGAATGCTTCCCGTTAGAATTCTCTGTGTTTTCATTTTTTAAAGCTGGTCTGTTGAGGCATTAATGTATCTAAAATAAAACTCACTGTTTTGGATATACAGTTCTATTAATTTTAATAGCAGGTGGCCACTACCTTAAAACAAAATGTGAAACAGGTATTTCACCTCCAAACTTTCTTGGTTTCACATTGTATTCAAATCTTCCCACCTCTAGCCTCCGCAACCACTCTGTCCCTAGAGGTGTTTTGTGTTTCTTAGAAGTCCATGCAAATGGACTCAAACAACAGTTTTTTCAGGCTGCTTTCCCCTAGCATCCTGGCCTTGAGATCCATTGTGTAGTTGTGTGTACCAGAACTCCATTCCTTCTACATGACCAGCAACCTCCCCTTCGACTTCCCGACAAACCAGCTTGAACGGTCCATTGGGTGACCAGGCGCTTCAGCCTGTGAAGGGTAGTGTGCTCTCTGAGTTCCCTTCCTGCTCTTTCCTGATTATGATCCAGTGATATTCAAACACAACAGTGGAACCCCTCTTGCTCAGTCTCCATTCTAACTCTCAGTAAAGGCACTTGCTCTCCAGTCCTTCTTAACCTACTTGACTAAGTCCATCCACTTGGAGTTTCTCCCCTGCTGACTCAGACATTTGCCATGGTCCTGTCTCTAGATCTGGCAAATACAATAAATCCTTTAATCGAATCTACCTTTCTCATCTACCTTTCTAACAGTGGCTGTGTTAGAATGATACTTAAAACCCCAACAAAAGAGAATTTACTTCCTCATTTACAACACAGAAAGATATTGGGATCATTTCCAGTTAAAGCTGTTATTAATGAGTATAGAGGGTTTCTTGTGGGTATTATTTTTGCTTGTTTTTGTTTTGTTATTGTTTTTGTTTTAAGACTATTTAGCCTAGAGTGGCTACAAATTATTATCTTCTTTACTCTGCTTTCTATTACTAGGACTACAGGTATGTGCTATCATACCCAGTCATGCACCGTATTTGTGTGAAGGAGTAGAATTTGGGGTTATATATTAAGCATATACTTAAATTTGAAAATCTTTCTCTAAAATATGATTCAATGACTCTATCCCATTTTGCATCCTCACTAGCAATGAGAGTCTAAGAAGCTGTTCTTAGCAACACAGTTTTCCCAATTGGTCATTCAGATATATAAGTAGAAGCATGTTCACCGTGACTGGAGTTTACATTTCCCAAAGAACGGATTATCTTGAAAATCTTTTTAAGTGTTTTTGCTCATCTGTATGTCATGTTTGGTGAAGTATTTGCTACTTCTTTTTAATTGGGAAAATTTATTATTGAGCTGTGAGAATTGTGATTTTTAACAAAACACTTTTGAAAAAAATTATTTACTCACATGCAGTCATGAAAATAATAGAATCTTGGATGACTTATTCAATTTGCCCCCATTGTAACAGATTTTAAAACTGTAGTACAATACACCAACCACAATATTGATGAAGTAAAAGTACAGTACATTTCCTTCCACAAAAGAAGGATTGTTTTGTAGACCCACTCTCTTCTCCCTAATGTATTCTCTTCTTGACCCCTATTAATAGCTACTCTCTAAGTGGAATAATAGCTTATATAAACTTCTGGGCTTGGCGTTTGTCAATCAAATAATTCTCAGGAGATTCATCCAAATTGTTTTATGTATCAATAGTTACTATTTATTTTTAGTTTCCTATTCTTTTCTGATTGCTGTGCAAAATATCTGAGAGAAGAAAGATTTTTAAAATTTATTTTTATTGTTACTGTAGAGTTGATATACATAGTGGTTATAGTTACATAAATCAGGTAATGCGTATAATTCTTTTTGAACCATGTCTCCCCTTCCTTCTCTCTCCCAGTTTTTTCCTCCTTTCCCCACCCACAAGACGTACAGTTCATTTTCCACATAGAGTCTAGTGAGTACCATTGTTTTATTTGTTCACCCTTTGTTCCAAATTTCTGTACCCCCTTAATCTCCCAAATTCAAACTAATGAGATGAAAGTAAAAGAAAACAAAAACAGTGATAATGGCAATTAAAATGTCTCTTGTTTCCTTTTCTTAGAGTTCATTTGGTAAAATATTATCTTATATGTTCATATGTACATAGCTAGTGAGCGTTTGTCAACCACTCCTATGCATATCCTCCTTTGTCCTCAGTGTTTGAATATCTAGACTCCTATATAATTTATCATGCCCAGTGTGTGTGTGTATATATATATATGTATATATATATATATATATTCAGTGTGTTTACTTGTAGATTTAGTATATATGTTAATCATTCAGTGTGTTTACTTGTAAATTTAGAGGCCCATTATAGAAAGAAACCATTTAGAGAGAAACCATATAACCTATGTTTCTTTGGGTCTGGATTACTTCACTTAATATACTTTTTAAAAAGTCTTTTCACTTTGTAACGAATAATACACTATCATTCTTTCTGATAGATGAGTAGAATTCCATTATGTATATATACCACATTTTGCTGATCTATTCATCCACCTAGGGGCATCTGGGTTGATTCCATATCTTGGACTACGCTAAACAATGCTGCAATGAACATAGTTTTGCTGGTGACCTTAATGTGGCCTTGTCTGTGTTCTATTGGATAAATGCCCAGAAGTGGGATTGCTGGGTCATAGGGGAGCTCTATGCTTTAGTCTTTTGAAGAACCTCTATACTGCTTTCAAGAGTGGTTAAACAAATTTACATTCCCACCAACAGTGTAGTAGAGATCTCTTTTGGCTACATCCCTGCCAGCATTTATTATTGTTAGTTTTCTTGATAATGGCCATTCTAATTGAAGTGAGGAGGAATCTCAATGTTATTTTGTTTTGTATTTCTTTTATGGCCAAAGATGTTGAACGCTTCTTCATGTGTCTACTGGCCATTCTTACTTCTTCTTCTGAGAAGTCTCACTTTAAGTCTGTAACACATTTATTGATTGGGTTGTTGAGTTTTTGAGGGTTTTTTTTTTGGCCAGAGATGTTGAACACTTTTGAAGTTAATAATTTTGAATTTTGAATTTTGATTTCTTTTTTATCTTCTCTTTTCATTTCTCTAATTTCTCTGCTTTCATGTGGATTACCAGGACAATTGTTAGAACTATATCTTGAAGATACCATTCAACTAAATTAAAGCATTTCTTTTAAACATATTACATACACATTTATTATGGTCTACTAATGACATCATTTTGTGAGTTTAAAACATATTTTATTTTATGAACTTTTATCCTGAAAATGCTTCCATAAGTAATTAGAAACACTCCTGAAATCAATAAAGGCTTTACAGAGAAAGTCTCAGTGAGTGACCAAACAGAAAATCTAAAAGTATCAAGTGCACAATTTAAAAGTGTATTGGATAGTGTTAATAGGAAAATAGAAATGACAGAGGAAGAAGAAAACCAGCAAACTTGAAAAGAGATTGACAAAATATATTGAATCTAAGAAATAAGATGACAATTGAAACAGAAGAATAGAGTCTTATAACCTGTGAGATAGTCACAGAAAACCTGATGTATGTATCATCACAGCTCCAGAAGAAGAGGGAACACTATGGGACAGAGAGAAATGAAGGAAATTGAAAATGAAAACCAACCAAAAAACAAAAACAGAGATAGTAAAAAAAGTTAATTTCTTGAAAAAAAAATCAGTGTAGTTGATAACCCTCTAACAAAACTGAGGGAGAAAACACAAATGGCAAATTTCAACCATGAAAGAGGGAAATAATATCATTATAAAAATCTGCAGATATTAAGACTATTAAGGGAACCCTATCAATAATCTTACACATTTGATCACTTATATGCTATAAAACAATTCCTGAGAAGCTATAAACTTGTGCAATTTACTAAAGACAAAACTGAGCAGTTTAATATATTTTAAGTAATTTAATGTTGAAATTAAAAACCCCAGAAAAAGAAAATCAAGAGTTTCATACTGTCTTGGCAGAAAATTGGTAGATATTTCTCACAAACATTTAAATGAAAATCAACATTAATTTTACATCATCCTTATAGAGAATCAATGAGAACATTTCTACAATGATTTTATGACCTGGAATTACCCCTCATACCAAAAGTAGATAAAGATAGTCCAAAATAAGGAAACTACAGACAAAATGCTATTCTGAATATTTTTTAGCAAATTATAGTCAGTACCAAGAATTATGGATCACAAGTAGCAGACTGATTTCAGATGCAAAACTTAATCATTTTTTTAAAAAAACAATGTAATTTGACATATTAACAAGTAATAAACTACAATTGTCACTGAAAAATAAGATTAAAATATTCAAAATATGAAATCTGAATAGTTCATTAACATATTAAAGAAATGATTATAAATTTCTGCATTAAAAATGCCAACTAAATTCTGTAAGTCTTCTAAGAATGAGCTTGACCCTGGTACAAATTGGCTCTACAGTGGAAATACCATACTACTAAATTGATTTAATTTTCTCCAATATCTTGTGATTTTTTTATTAGTGCATCTGTTTCAATTATTCATTCAGAATTTTGAATTCAGTTTACTTTGTTAATTCTCTTAAGACAGTAAGCTAATTTTGTTTCATTTCCCCAGGGCTTTTAAAAAAAATATGGTTCTCCTTCACATTTAGTTTTTCATGTTTCAGCATCGCTTATGTATACTCAGACATTTTCCTAAAGTCGATGTATATAATTTTATCTATTTTTGTTCAATTAATTTTTACATAAATGTAGAGAAAATGTGATCTGGGAAAGTGAAAGTATGTATTTGTGGCTCAGCTTTTCCTGTTATTATAAAATTTTTCTTTCTTACACCAGCCCATCGCTTTTCTCCTTTTGTGGGAATTATAGAGGACCTTTGCTTTTAGGAAGCATGAAAGCCATTTATACTTTTTTTTAAAATTGTGAAAATACTGTACAGAGAGGTTACAATTACATGGGTAAGGTAATGAGTGCATTTCTTATCAAGCATTGTTGCCTCCTCCTTTGTTTCCCCTTACCATCCCCCCCCCCCAGCCAAAGTTGGAAAGTTGGTTTTTCGACATAACTTCTTGTACATCTCATTTTTGCAATGGGTCCATTTATTCTTATATGGTAAGTTAGTCTATCTCATAGGGCTTACCTGCCCTGAAAATGGGTATAATATATTTCATTTTCATGCCTGGAAGAGCTGAGAGTTCTTCCTATTTTTCTTCATTTTGTTTTGTTTTTGGGTCAGGTGGTGGGCCTGAACTCTGAGCCTGGGCGCTGCCCCTCAGCTCTTCAGCTCAAGGCTAGCACTCTACCACTTGAGCCACAGCACCACTTCTGGCTTTTTTTCCTTTTTGCTTATGTGGTGCTGGGGAATCGAACCCAGGGCCTCATGCATGCAAGGCAAGAGCTCTACCACTGAGCCACCTTCCCAGCCCTTCCTATTTTTCTTTTTAAGTAGCTTTCTTGGTATTCCCTCTCCTCTTTTGTTGGGGGGAGGGGTAGTAAGTTTCTATGTCTCTCAAGTCCACCTTGATACTCAAGAATCTCCCTATTTTCAGTTGTCTAAGAGAAATATTTTAATTGTGTTTATCTCAACTGGGCATTGGCAAATTTCTGTGTTTTTAGGTACCCTGATAAGTGTAATTCTCTTCTGGGAAGATCTTGCTTTATAATTGTCCAAAGCTTAATTATACTTGCACAGACAATAGTGTGTCTTGTTTGCGTTCATTATAACCATGCTATCGTTCCTAGCTTCAGCAGTGTGGTTATGTTTTGTGCCCTTTCTGTGATTTAGTTCTCAAGCTTTTGTTTGGAGTTGACCATTCAATTTTCCATTCTGCAAGTAATCACTTTTGTAGTGATTATCTCCTGCCTATTCCTTTTATTTTTCTGAACGCTACCCTCTCCCTTTGTTTTTAGCTTCGGTTTAATGGTGTCAAGGAACATGAAAGGCATAGATGGCTGTATGTTTTCTAATTCTCCAACTTGATGTCTTAATTCCTTTTGTAATTAGTCATCTTGGGTACTACCACTACATTACGCATTCATTATTTTGTGGTTGAACTTGTTTTAGGATGTCCACTATAATATAGGCCAATTTAGTGTCATGGCTGGACACTGTCTGTAATTCTGACATCCACATTATTGAAATCCCCCATTAGCGTGTGAAATTGGCAAGGCCAGAAACCCCTAGGTCATTATCACCATTGCAATATTTATGACATGCAGCACCATCTGCTCGAGAACACAGGGCTCTTTTTTTTTCCTTTTATTTCCCCTCTAATTCTGTGTAAATCTTTCACTATTTCAAATCTGACTGCCATACTCACTTACTATCTAGTTCACCCCTTTCCCTTTTTTCCCCTTTTGTTCACATCTTGATGTGAAATTTTCTTTTGCTTTAGTCTTATACCCTCAAAGGAGCATATCACTTTAAAAATGTGATGCTGTGCCAATATGGCCAATAGAGATGCAGAAAACCATTTACATTTTGAAGGTGAAAAAAGGTCAATCTCAAGCTTAATAAGGATCCTGGAGGAGAAAATGTCACGTCATTATGTGGATAGATGCATGTTATTGTCAATTAGGTGTTTTTAAGCGTATCTATACATGATTTGTGATCTTTTCCTGAAAAATGAAATATCCAAACAAAGAATGGCCTCATATCCTGAGTGTCTGGAGGAGTGATGAGATGGGGCTTTCCTGATTTGTTATATGAAGGTCCAAGAAAACTAAACTGTGAGCAGGACAATGTGCTTGCTTGTGCAAACTTGAGAGGAACTGAAACTGCATCATTGTGGGGGTTGTGTCAAAACAGGTGTACAGACTGTTGCCACGGGAATACAATGATCCTGAAAGAGACATTAAGTTCAAGAACACACTGGCTAAAGGTTACTTGGAACAAAAAAGCCAGGCCTAAAATTCTACTCCCCCTTCACTCATGAAGCAATGAATGCTCAAGAGGCTGCAGTTCCTTGTCCTAAGATGGCCCAGAGAACGTACCAACCAAGTCAAATGTGTGAGGTTCAGTAGCTTTCCCTGTATCTTGCCATGCTGCACTTCCTATCATGTGACCTGTGGTGATGTGTCTTTGACTACAGTATTTTATCAGTCAGCATTTAAATGGTTCTGTTATTCCAGCAAGGAGTTGATGTTGACTCCATCTCATACATGGCTCCCAGAAAAACAGAAACAAACCAGCAAAAATTCTCAGCTTGTCCTGCAGATGCCAGCATTACCACACAGCCTCTCCTTCTAGCTCTTCCGCACTGATTTCTCAGGGCTGCGGGAGGGAGCAGGAATTCCATCAAATTAAACAACTCAGTTATGGGGCTGACAGTTCTCATTGGTAAATCCAAGCAGGTGTTGGGAGTCCTGTCTCTCTCTCTCTCTCTCTCTCTCTCTCATACACACACACACACACACACACACACACACACACACACACACATGCACACATACCCCACTGAATTATGTTTTAGAATTTTTTCTTTTGAAGAAGCATTTCTAATCTTTTGAAGAGAATACCTTATGACACAAAAATGAGAAAGTTTAATGTATCATGTAATAAAGAAATAATCTTCCTTCCACTAGAGTGTATTTGCCTATCCATCTTCCCAGTTTCTTTAATGATGTCCAAAAATGTCAAAATAGCTTATTTCAGTCAGTAGCCTCCTGTATCACTGCAGAGACTAACACACACACACACACACACACACACACACACACACACACACACAAATATAAAAATATACATCACTGACATTTTTTACACAAACAAAAGCACATTATAAAGACCAGTTTGTATTACTCTTACTTGATACTACTTAATACTTACTTGTAATATCAAGGAGCATGATAAGCAATATTGTCGTGCATCTTCTAATTCTCCAGCTTGATGTTTTTAATTCCCTGTTAAAATTTTATGGTTACCAATATTGCATATGCATTCGTTATTCTACACTTGATCCTGTCTATGTCACCTATAGCACAGGGCATTTCAGTGTCACGGCTGAACACTTTCTGTAATTCCTGCATCTAAATGGCTATTGGCAGGACCAGAAGAACATTTTTTTTCATTAGAAGCTGGGTGTCAGTGTCCTGCCTGTCATCCTAGCTACTCAGGAGGCTGAGACATGAGAATCACAGTTTGAAGCTGACTCAGACAGACAAAACCTGAAGATTCGTATCCCCAATTAGCCAACAAAAAGCCAAAAGCAGAATGCTCTCTGACCAAAGGGGATTTGTTTTTCTATTGTGGCATTCAACTGACTGGATGGAGCCCACCCATATTATGAAGTGCAATCTGTTTTACTTGATTCATCAATTTAAAGGCAGTGCAATCCAAAATTAATTCCTTCTGTAAGGATTGGACTTTTTTTTTTTTGCAGGATTGAGGATTAAACCTGTTTTCTAGGAATGTGTCTTCACATAAGCCAGGCCCCTGCTCATCTAGCATGCAATGTTTCATAGTTTACTTTGCAGATAGAATCTCATCATTTCTTTTCTGCAGAGAAAAGAGGGTCTTCTCTCCCTATCTCCCTGTCTCACTACCTCTGTGTCTATTTTTCTCCCTCACTTTTGCCTTCCCTCCCCCTTCTCTCCCTCCCTCCCCACCTTCCTCCCTTCTCCTCCCCACGTGCCATGTGTTTCTCTCACTATCCAGGCAGTACTGGGCTTTCATCCTTCCTGCTCCAGCCGTGAGGCCCAGCAATAAGGTCTGGCTGTGATTACCTCTGTAGTACCAGGGGCATGCCTTCTTTTGAGGCACTATTTCACCCAGGAGATGCACAGCTTACTTTGTCCAGGCACTGAGGCACATGGTAACATGCCTTTTCCCCTAATATTTCTACAAAAATGCCCACATCAATATAATGAAGCTGGAGTACTGGCAATAAAAACCTGTGCTTATGTTAACATCCCAGAGACCACTTAGATGCACAGCTCTATCTCATAAATATACCAGTTATTGTTCAAAGTCTAGGATCTCTGAGAGATGAATATTCCTCTTGGTCAGGTCCTAATGTGGCTTCTCAAAATCCAGCAAACTATGATTAAATGAACCCCATAACTCACAGTGTACTTGTATGAAGAGGTGACAATGGAAATAAAACCTTTCATTGGGGAAAACAGAGATTAGGAGCCAGGGCATGGGGTAACTGACCTCCAACAGCTGAACACTCCAGACCTTTAGATTAAGTGATACTGGTTTCAGCCACTTTCGAATGTTCTCTTTTTTCCTTTATCTTCACTGGCTCCATTTGAGGTGGAGGCCTTTAATTAGGGCACCCCCCTTCTATGGGTTGTCTTTACTTAGCAGAGTGTAGATTTCACAGCACAGAATCTTAATAACCAGGGTATCTCAAAGCTAATATTCATCACCAGAAGAGTCTACTTCTATTCCTCTATTCTGCATATCTTCCTGAGGTATCTAATATAAAAATAATTTTGTTAACAGTATTTTTATTATTATTGCTAAAACTCTCCTATCTAGTAACTGTACATGGGAAATCCAGGCTCACTTCCTCCTGACTCCATGTTCTGCTGAATTCCTGTACCAGTTTGAAAAAAAATAGAGGAAAGATGGAATAATTCTCACTTTGTCCTGCAGGTGTTGCCCTTACCACACAACATAAATTTCCACTTTGTGGAGCTTTCTAGAAGATGGAAGAAGTCTGTGTCCCATTTCTGTGGTTCAGAGCCAGGATTCACCACCTGCTCTTTATTATTCAACAGTTCCCATAGACAGAAAACATTAATTTTTATTCATCTAGCTTTTTAATACATAATATAATTCTGTGGCTCACAAAGGTACAAAAAGAATAAAGCAAAACAATCTCTTACTAAATGCATACCAAAGATTAGCTATGTCTTTTAGTTTCTTTTCTACTTCCAGAGAATGTTTTATGCACAAATATTTTTAAACTACTTCTTTTTATTTGCATGATAATGTACTGTAGCATTTTTTATCTCAAGATCATTATTCCGTGTAACACTATACCTTTTTGAAATGTGGTACTTTGTATCCGTATATTGAAATTTTCCTTTTTTCTGAAAGATGGGGGAGAATGATGAAAGAGGGGAGATGCTGACATGTTAAATGGAAACTTCTTCTAACAACTACTTAGAGATAACCTAAAAATAATTTTAAAGCTCCCTTCTTTCCCTCTCTCTCTCACAGTGTCTTCCTTCCCCTCACCTCCCTCCTCTTCAGAGTGCTCCCACTACAAGGATGTAGTCATTTAGGGAGGGTAATTTATCTAACCACTTCTGTATTGGTGAACACATGTTAATTCTTTTACTGTTAAAAGCAATAATAAAAAAATTCCAGGGCTTATATCAGTGTATGATCATACCAGCCAAGTGTGAAATTATCTATGTTTACACAATATGGCCAATAGAGAGCACTTGGGATATTTGCCAGTCAATCTGAGAATAAAAAACATGGTAACAGTTTTATTTTTTAAATTTCCTCTGAGGATGAGAAACCCAGTTCCATCTGACCTAGGTAAGAAGATATTTGTCATCTCACAACTTAAAATTCTGGTGGTAGATATAGACTTTAAAAAAAAAAAAGCTCTACCTATCTGGTAAAGAGAAGACTATGAAGTCTCAAAGAAGTGGTTTTCTGTCCATAAAATGCAAGACAGGAAGAACAAAGCCTTCCTAGCCTGCAGGCAGCCTGAGCTGCTACTAACCGCTTTGCCAGTTGTCTGCAAGGACCTCCTTGTCCTGCCTGCTAAGAGCTGGGGACTACAGCGCAAGAGGCCTTTTCTGTAGGCTCCAACCTTCAGCAGGCTGCTTCCTGCTGGAATGCATTTGGGGTATTTAGGATTGTCTTAAGGGTTGTTGTGTGCCAACTTTAGAGTTTCTCTGGCAAAGTAAGTCCAAAAAATTTTAAGACATTAACCCACAATGCAGATAATCGATTACACATTTCACAAAAGTAGCCACTCTTTTTTTTTTGGTCCGGTCGTAGGGCTTGAACTCTGGGCCTGGGCACTGTCCCTCAGCTCTTCAGCTCAAGACTAATGCTCTACCACTTGAGCCACAGCACCACTTCCGGCTTTTTTCTTTTTGCTTATGTGGTGCTGAGGAATCGAACCCAGGGCCTCAGGCATGCAAGGTAAGCGCTCTACCACCTTCGGAGCCCTGCCACTCTGACTTTCTATAATGTAGAGAATGTTAGGTTCCTTTTCTTAGAGACTCCCACAGTTCATCATAACAAAGAATAAAGTACAAAGCAAGTATTTCCAAGTAGGAGTGTTTATCTCAAAATTTAAGCTTCCTATTTGTTTCTATGAAAATTATGTTTGCAATAACTAGTATCTGTAATGAAAAAAGTCTTGCTTGCTTGCCTGTGCCTTGTGAAAGTCTTTTGTCTCCACTCCCCAATTCAGATTAAAAACAATTGCAATATTCAATTTGTCCTCTAGGTGCCACTGTCATCTTGAGATATTGTTTGCCATTACTGAAGCCCATTTTCTTTTCTTTTTTTTTGGTTTCAATATAGATTGCATTTATTCTTTTTTTTAATTTTATTTTATTTGTGAAGATACTGTACAGAGGGGTTACAATTACATGGGCAGGATAATGCGTACATTTCTTACCAAGCATTGCAGCCTCCTCCTTTTGTTTACCCTTCACATCCCTCCCAGTCTCCCCCCTCCCCCCAAAACCCCATCTTTCTCCTTCCCCCCCACCCCCACCCCCGCACCAACGTTGTAAAGCTCGTTTTGGACATGACAACTTGTATGAAGCCCATTTTCTTAAAAAACAGAAAGATTCAGGAATTCTGGAAGAAGGGGCAAAATCAGCACATTATTCAGTTTATGATCCCTGTCCCAAGCCCCAAACATACATATAAGGTTAAAATTCTGTAGCTACAACATTTATTATTTCCTTTGCCGGTATTTTTATTTGTTTTTTGAATGGATTGTATAGTCCAGATCTCAAAAATTAAATGTATAGTTTTTTTTTTCTTAGTCTTTGTCGATTACCCAGTGGCTTTCTTTCCATGGAAATTGGATTTTTAAGTATGGGAATTCATTTGTGCATTCTTTCTGAAATATTAAGGGACTTGCATATACATAAGAATATACATTCTCTTTCCCATTCTTTGAACACCAACTATAGAAAGCTATTCATAGTTCTATATAATATAGGAAGCTTTTCATGATCGATTCCTAAAGAAATTGCCTATTCCTCTTAATGGATATAGAGTTCCACACCATGTGAATGAAACCAGCAATGGACATTTAGGCTAACTCCTATTGCTTGCTCTTTGAAACAGAGCTGTACCAAATAGCTTTGTAAAGACTTCATTTTTCTTATGTAGATAGAAGGGGAAATTACATAAAAATATAACTGCTGGGTCAAAGCCTATATGTATTTACCATTTCAACAAATCGCCTTCTTTAGGGGTAACATGAGAGTTTATCTACATCTGTGCAGTGTGGCTGATATAATGTGCCATCAATTTTTCATTTTCTTTGCCAAAATAGTAAATAGACAATGTTCTTTCCTTTTTAAATTCTACTTTTATTGTGCATGAGATTGAGCAGTTTCTAATATGAAATATTTATAAGGTTTTTAAAAATTATGAGTGGGAAATAAATAAACTACCACACCCTGGCATTAGGAAAATGATTTATTGTCTTTAAGATGGAATGCTTAAATGGTAAATTCACTTTTCATGGTGCCTGGATGCAAAGATTGCAGTGTTACTATTAAAGCTTATCCTTAGATACAAGCTTCTCTCTCTCCCTCCTTCCTTCCCTCCCTCTTTCCCTCCCTCTCCCTCCTCTCTCCCTCCTTCTCTCTCTCTGCCTCTCTCTCTGCCTCTCTCAGTCTCACTTGCTTGCTAATTATTGAATCCATAGCAATCCTCAGCTCATCTCTCGGCTGAATTTCTTAAGGATTTCCCCTCCTGTTGATGCAAGTTTGGGGACCTGGGGTTGAGCACTCACAAGTCACTTCTGGAGGGCACAGTTGTTAGAGCTCAAGTCACATAGTTTACTTGAAATATTACTAGGCAATGTTACAATGAGGTAGATATCATAGTCTACCTTTTACAAGTGAAGAAACTTGCTTGAAGCTACAAGGACAGTAAAAATGATAGGAATATTTGTGCTCTGATGGCTATGATAATAAATCTGTGATTAAGGTCATAACATTTTTGTCCAGCAACTCCAATAGAACATCAATCATTACGGTGCCATCCATAGCTTACTTCTGAATCTAATAAACAGGAGATATTGCATGTGTGCTGCAGATGGCACTGTTGCCACAGGATAAACACTGCGGCAATGCAGCACAGACCTCTTCAGTGCTGATGTTCTAGAAGGTGGAAGAAAGCCTGCCCATTCCATCGATGTAGCCGACATTTCAGCACCAGAGTATCACATATAAAATAGAATTTTAGAAGCAATTTTATTGTTCGTGTACTCTGTCCTTAAAGATGTACAGTATTAAAAATAGGTACTGTTTATGTAGTTCTTAGTTTTTAATACTGTAAAATTAAGAGCATACAATTAAAAATATCCTTATTCCCTAAATTCCATATGTCAACTCAACTTCATGTGCAGTTTCTTCTCAGTTTCTCATCTGCCATTTTCTGAGATATTATCAGCAAATATGAGCAAATATTGGGCACATATAAGCAAATATAAAATATTTCCTTCTTTTATTTTGCCACAAATACAAGTAACTTTAAAGTTTTCTCCTAGCAGCATACTTTGAAAGTATATATGTATTAGCAGGGAAAGAACAACCTTGTTCTTTTAACATCTTCCCTGCTTCCCTGCATAAATTCACCATAAATTTTCACTTGTATTGGTCCTAACTGATACATATTGCCTGATAGATTTTAGTATTATAAGCAATTAGATTTTAGTATTATAAGCAATGACCTGGAGAATAAACACTTGTATTGGTCCTAACTGATATATATTGACTGATAGATTTTAGTATTATAAACAATGACCTGGAGAATAAATGTAATATCATTTCACATGAACAACATCATTTGCAGCATAGATTCTGGAAGTGAAGTGGTTAGCTAAAAGGTAAGTGCATGGATAATTTTGACAAATATTTCTAAATAGATCTACCATCTTGTTACTCCTACTAGCAAAGTTTGATAATTTTTATTTCTCCATAAGTTGGTCAATACAATTTGTTATCCAGATAAAGCATATTTGCAAATATGATAGCTGAGAATTGACATGCCATTTTATTTGTCATATTTGAAGTGGAATTAAATATGTTTTAATTTATTGAAGACCTACTGGATTTTGGTGAATATTTTTTTCTTATTTGCAAGAGCTATAAACTCACAGTGGCTGAAACAAAAGGAAGTGATTTATTATACACATAACTGGATATGTATATTTTTAGATCCTGAGTCTCTTTCTCTCCTAATCTCCTCTCTTCTCACTTCTCTCTTTCAAATGGAGACCCATGGCAGGTTCAGACTTGTAACTTCACAGCTCCAAGTTGAGCAAAAAAAGTTCTGGAACAAGTCTTCCTCATACAATGGACTTGAATTGGGATCTGTGTTTATATTATTGGTTGTACAAGTTTTTAGTATTCTGAGGCAAATCCTTCTTCTCAAATGAATATAGAGTTTTCTATACTGAAACTGTATATTGGTGGTTGAGATTAAGGGTCAGGTCAGATTAGAGCTGTATAACATAGGAAAACAAATACCCATATACATGCACTCAAAAAGTAGTCATTTGGGGTTGGGAAGATGGCTCAGTGGTGGAGTGTTTGTCTTGCATGAATGAGGCCCTGAGTTCGATTCCTTAGCACCACATAAGCAGAAAAAGCCTGAAGTGGCACTGTGGCTCAAGTGGTAGAGCACTAGCCTTGAGCTGAAGAGCTGAGGAACAGTTGAAGAGCTGAGGGACAGTGCCCAGGCTCAGAGTTCAGCCCCCATGACTGGCAAAAAAAAAAAAAAAAGTGGTCATGTCCACAGGAAAAAATTAAAATTATTAATTTTCTTTCCAAGGAAAGGCAACCTTATCTTCATAACTTCATATCTGGGATATCTAAGAGATATACATTTTTATTATATCTAGGATTGATTCAACAATCATAATATTAATAAGTCATAACACTGGTCATCATCAACAAACACAGTTGCTTCATTGATAAAGAATGATATGATCAAACTAAAAAGTACATTAGAAATGCAGAAATAAGAAAATGAGAAATTCAGATGAAGTAACAAGAACATAGTATAAAACATAACTGTGGAGTTTCTTAGGAATATAACCCAGCATCCTGGTTTTGTTCTCTAAAAAGTCTATCTTCACTGGGGATGGTCTTTGGCTGTGCTTTTGAAATGGAAGATGCATTGCCTTAGGGATTGATCATCATTGACTGACCTGTTTGAGTTTTAAAAAGATAGCTCTAGTAAGCAATACATATACAAAGATGATGATGATAATGTTTACATCTTAAAAGTTGAAAAGTTGGAGAGGATAGAAATCTTTGCTCTTTGTTACAAGGTTGTGAGTAGTCTCTTTTTAAAATTCTTCTGTGGTTTAAAAGAAAATGAAATCACAAAACTGTTTGTCCGGTAAAGACCAGTTGAATCACAAACTATTATTTTGATTCTTTTGAGTATTATAGCTCTGGTCTTTCAGAGCTATAATAAATTTGAGAACGTAGAAGGCAGAGGAAGTCTTACAGGTCAATACATGTAGCCATTAGCTCCATTCCTGGATCCCTGTACACATGCTTAGGGATTTATACTCCAAATAAATTAGTTAGCACTGTAGCATTTTCTTTAAAATATTTTTTTAAATTTTAGCTATGTAACACATTTCTGGCTCCAAAAGTAAAAGAGTATGGGGTATTCAGTAAAATACATAACCAGACACATACATACATGCATGAATACAAACGTACATACAGAAGCTCTCTTCCATTTTTGTCTCTTGTTTGCTAAGTCTCCATCCTACATCCTGAATCTGTTACAATACATTATGTCCTTGCACTCCTTGGCAGACATTTATGTATATATACTAATGCATAGTCTGTCTGCCTCCTTTTCATGCCAATAGAGACATAAAAACAGTCTGCAAAACAATATATCTTAGAAAAATATGCATCAGACTAAACAATCTTGATTGTTTTTGACATCTTTAAAGCATGCTACCATCTGGAGGTACTGTACTTTGTTTAGCTAGTCTTTCTTGATGGACATTTAGGTTCACTTGTGTCTCCTATTGTTACAAGTAATACTGAAATGAACTGTGGCTCATGTTGCTTCCCACATATGCAAGCACATTTGCTAAATAGATTCTAGAAGTGGAGTTGCTCAGGTAATATGCATGTTTTATTTCCATAAATATTCCCACATTGCTCTTCACAAACATTTTGCGACCAACTTATATTTCATCAGCAGTGTGTGAGGGTGTTTACTTCACAGCTTGGCCTGCTTTGTTTAAATATTTGGATTTTTGCCAGTCTGATAGGTAACATGGCATCTTTTTGCATTTTAAATTGTCTAACTTGTTTTGAGTAAGATTAAACAACTTTTTATGTTTGTGAGAAACCATAGAAGACAACGTAAGACTTTTGTAGTTTCTGACATTAGAAAACCAAACAGGGCTTAAGCTTAAAGAAAAATAGTGATTTACTAGAGTGCTATATGCATAGTTTATGAAGCTTAGTTTTCAGATTTCTAGGGCCTTGTCTCTAGATAGAAAAGAAAATCAGGGTCCATTCTTCTTGTTCTAAGGGATAATGATACCTTCTTAGTCCCAGAGTGGTTGTTCTTTGTCTCAGATTTAAATCATCATGACTAGGGGTCATTTGTAAGTGTTGGTGTCAGCTACTTGCAAGTCATTGCTCTTAGCAGTAGATTTTCCTGCCTTTCTCATTGCACCTCTTCAGCCTGTAGTGGAAATTCTAGACTTGTATACTCAGTCCAGGGCTCCAGGTCAAGATGGCTGTGGTAGTGACCTTGTTGTTTCCCCCAAGAAGGAGGTCTATTTTCCTTATATTGAGCCCAGTAAGGTCTCCACTGAAATTTGTCTGCCTGCTTTGCTCCCTTGGCTAGAATCTGGTCTTTAATTCTTCCTTCTTTGTCAGCCCTTCCTACGCTCACCTCTTCCCTCCACCTCTAAAGTCTTGTATTTCTTTTCAGTATTTTCACAGCATGTATGTATCATCACAATATGCTGTCATATTCTTCATATACAACATTTTCTTGTAAGCTTTACTTACTCAGCTCCCATAAGCCTTGTCCCTATGACATAGAGCGAAGCTCCAGTTTAATTTGAGGAAGCAACCATAGAAAGAGCCATATTTTTAGCTTCAAATTCAGATGGAAAGAGGAAGTTCATTCTGCAGTGTAAAGGCTATGCCCTACAATGCCCAACCAATGATTCCAATAGAAATTTGGTATCTCTCCAATGGATTCACTTGTTTTTTCTTCTTCTTTTTTGTACTAAATTGGTTTAATTGACCAAATGTTTTGTCTTTAGATGAATACAGCTTCAGACTGTTGTTTGATGAGCTTGTTAGATGCTATAAGCTAATTAGAAAAGCCAAGAAATACAATTATAGCCTAGAAAGCATTTCAAAGTATTAGAAGAGTCTGCATTAAATGACATTTTTACTATAGTCTCTTCACAAAGCATCTTTATTTAAAGAGGCACATGTTATTGTAGAAAGAACATGGGCTTTGAACCTTACAACTCTAGATCAAACATAGCTTCAGTTATACTCTTTTAGTATTATATAGATGTATATAATTTTAAAAATTTTGAGTTAACATGCATTTGTCATATGAGAGGGTTTTCTTGTAACATCTCCATACATAAAAACAGGGTAGTTACAATCTTTACTGTGATATTTAGAGAATTATCAACTCCCTGTGAGCTTATCTATAAAATAATTGTGACCCTGTCTCATTCAGTAAATATTAAACCAACTGTAACGAGGGCTTTATAAGATTGGGAGCATAGCTGATAGTCAAAAATATTAATTGCTTAGTCATGTCCACACCAAATATTGTGTAAAAGCCTACATTCACAATTGGTGATCACAACAAGCTCACAAACTATTTGGTCAGCCATATAAGAATGCAAGACAGTCCAATAAGCTTATGGGTAGGTATAGGGCGACCACATGAATTTGGGAAACAACAGTTTTCTTTACCTATACAGTAGCAAAGGACAGAGAAAAATAGTGAGCTCTGAATTTGGAGAGGTAGCATAGAGTACATCATGAAAGGCTTGGGAGGAGATCAGGCAAAGGCATTTGATCCCATCCCAAAGCAAAAAGGTAACCCTGAAGGTTATAGGCAAAGACAGGTCATTTCTGGGTGTGATTTTGTAATGTTTACCCCAGCTGCAGTGTGGATACAAAACTGTAAAGAAATAAGTTACAAGAAAGAAAGAAGGACAACTTCGGCCCAATTAGGGCAGTGGAGATAGAAAGAAGTACATGTGACAATTATAAAAATGCAGAATCTGTGGTTTATTTGACACGAAGACTGACAATAAGGGGAATGGGAGAATAACTGGAAACGTTTAGCTCTTATAGCTATTTGGTAATGGAATTCATCACACTTATAGTAAACACAGAAGAGGAATAAGAATTTTTGGGTGGGTCAAAAGAAATAATGAAAGCAATTACATTATGATAATTGAGATACTAATAACAGAACTGGCCAAATAGCTGTAACATACTTACATCTGAAGCATAAGAGACATCTGAGAGGTACATCTAATAGTCATTCGTATTTAGATAGAAACCCAAACTTGAAGCTGATGAGATTGACCAGGGTGAATGTGCAGAAAAGAAAATAAGGATCTAAAAATCTGCAATGAACTTCAGTCCAACAGTACTAAGTCTGAACACTGGGTTGCCCTTTAGAATCATGGAAGAGTTTATAAAGATTAGAAAGGCAATACCACATCCGTGACCAATGAAATAAGGATCTCTTGGATTATGGCCTTAGACATCAGCATTTTTTCAAAGTTCCCCAGTGATTCTGGTTGAGAATTCTGATTAAAGGACTAAGTAGAGGTAGAACAGAGTTTGGATACAAACCCAGATACTATGGTATCATAGTGCTGGTAATCTATCTCAGCAACAGATCACTTGAGTAGCACACAGGAAACACTGGGTTCAGTCCCCTAGTACTGAAAAAATTGAGTGCTATAGAGAAGGGGTGGGGAGAAAGGGAGGAAAGAAGGGAAGAAGGGAGGGAGAGACATAGAAGCCCTATGGAGAGTATGTTTAAAGAAGAGAGGTGATCAACAGTGCTATGTTCCTTCCAAGGTAGCAGTCAATGTCACTGGCAACTTGAACAGATCAGTTGTGGAAGAAAAGGAGGACTGGAGGATTGCTGTATAATATTAGGATGCTGACACTAGAAGCCTGTAACAGCATTGCTTACAGAAGAAGAACATATTTCTTGTTCACATTCAAGAAGTCTGCTGATAGACTGTTCGGTCTGGAATAGTAGTCCATTATTTCAGTTGCTAGGTGTTCTCTCTTGTTCCCACATTATGTATGACGTCTACTCCTAAATCCATTTTATGGTTCAAGTCAGCTGCTGGGATTTGAGCTAGCTCATCCACAATGTCATACTCTAAAACTCAGGCCTCAGGAGATATATTCTCACTTTCCTTACCATCTCACCAATACACACACACACACAAACAAATACAAAGGAAGCCAGAAAAGTCAATATGAATTCTAGATGGTTAAATATTCTGCTAAATATTATAGTATTACTACCATGGAAAATGGTGAAAGTGGATAAGGGTCAGGGGAACAACTAACGATTGCTGAATGAAAGAAAAATAGAAACAATTTAGGAAAATCTAAAAACATTGGGCTTGGTATATAATCACAATAAGTCATGATGCAGCTTTTAAGAATAGTTCAAGTATTTGTTGATTTAGAATGGGAGAGATTTCAGCATCTGAATGTTTCTGAGATGACACAGAAGAGAAAGAAGGTTTGTATTTAGAGAGATTTGATGAAGGCAGGAACCTGAGCTGTAAAGGAGGGCAGTGGGACCTTTTTATTTTTTGAGCACAGTTTCCTAAACTGTAATTATCTCATTAAAGGCAAAGTCCAACTCAATAGGTCTATATAAGTATGAAGTTATGAATCTGGTACCTATGATGTTGCCATTTTTGGATCTTAGGTTGAAAGGAGAGTGAGTGGTAGTGAGGTTCAGCGCCTATGAAAGACAGGGGGAATTGTGATTCCTATCTTATTAAGGAGCTCCTTGCAAAGTGAAGTTTGATTTGAGAATTGTATAGTTCTTTGCTCTGTGTGTGTGTGTATGTGGCTGTGTGTGTGTTTACAATGCTCAGCAACCCGCCTCAGCAACCAGCAAAAACCCAGAAGATAAATCAACTGTTTTGACAAATTACTTTTATGTGGAGAATAACTAGCATCAGCCATGCACCTGGTTGGTACTTCAGAACATGCAAATCATGCACAATAGTAAGCAATAGTAATAACTGCAGAGGACTTTGGCTGCTCTGTTACCTACATCCCATCTTTATTCATGTCAGTCAAGTCAATCTTCCTCTTACCACCTCTCTACAATGCCTTCTATCTTAGCTACGTCTGAAATGAATCTGGAGAGCTAGTTAGAGACAGATTTTTAAGTATTTCCAGAGATCGCAGCTCAATAGATTTGGTAGTGAAGTCCACAAATGTGTAACTTGAAAAACTCTATATGATTCTGATGTAATTGGTCCATAGATGGCACTTTAAGAAATATTACTCTGCAGCGAGCTTCTTTTTCTTTTTCTTTCTTTCTTTCTTTCTTTCTTTCTTTCTTTCTTTCTTTCTTTCTTTCTTTCTTTCTTTCTTTCTTTCTTTCTTTCTTTCTGTCTTTCTGTCTTTCTTTCTTTCTCTCTCTCTCTCTCTCTCTCTCTCTCTGTCTCTCTCTCTCTCTCTCTCTCTTTTGTCAGTCATGGGGCTTGAACTCTAGGCCTGGGCGCTGTCCCTGAGCTCTTCAGCTCAAGACTAGTGCTCTATCACTTGGGCCATAGTGCCACTTCTGGTTTTCTGGTGGTTATTTGGAGATAAGAGTCTCATGGACTTTCCTGCCCGGGCTGGATTTGAACTTAAATCCTCAGATCTCATTCTCCTGTGTAGCTACTATCACAGGTGTGAGCCCCCAGCACCAGGCTAGGCATCTTTCAGTTAAACCTCCTGCTCCTTCTTCTATTCTTTTTGGTACACCTAGAATCCCTCTTTTCAACCCATTGTTTACTTAATGTCCCAATTTAATTCTCATTTCTTCCAGGAGTCCTTAGCTATCAATTATACTGCATAATTGATGCGAGATCTCTCTGGCATTTTAATAGAACTGTCTACATTATATGCATGATGTTATTCTGTGCTGGCTCATTTTGTCACATGACATGATAATTTTGAGTCCCCATTGTTACTTTAGTCTGTGATTTCTCTCAGTGCACGGACCTTGTCGCTAGTGCAGTGTTTGACCTGAACAGTGCCCTGAAACTGCCATCTGCTGAATGAATAGATAGGTGAACAAATATGAGAATGTACAGGGAATCAAGAAACAGAAAAATTGATGGGGATACCAAAAGCAAGCAGTGTAGTGGAAAATAAAGATGTGATAAGCAGAATATAATAAAGGAAAAAACCAGGGTTTAGCAGGAAGAGAATCATTAGAGCCTAGAAGACAATGTGGGTGATTTAATCACAAATAGTTTTAAGAAACATGAGAAAAGGAGTCCGCAGGCAACTTGAAATAGACTCTTAAGTACCTGACAAACCTGAGAAAAATAGGTAGCAAAAAAAAATCAATGCATTGAAACCCAACAAAGCTTCAATGTACCATCCCTTTTCAATCTCTTGGAAGGAAAATGATGTGTTTAGTACATCTGCCTTCTTCATGTTTGGACCCTTAAATAGGGTATTTGGATTCAAAGACTGTAGCCAGCTCAGATTGTCTCTCTTTCCAGCACATTGCTGTACTTTTTAAATGACACTGGCCCTTACAAGCAAGATTGATTGTAAACTTGAAAAGGTTGTATGTGATGTAATGAATAACACATGCTACCCCCTCAAGCACATCTCCGGAAGGGTGCATATCCAGGATCCTCTATGTGCTCATCATTTGAAAATGATTAGGAATGGATCTTCATAGACAAGCCAACAGAAAACTTCCTATTATGCCCACTTCATAGGCTGCTTAATTTATCCACTCAGTGAGTACAGTTATTAAGAATCTCCTATTTTTGGAATTCCTTGATGATTGTAAATGAATAAGTGAGTGAGTATTGTGTGCAAGTCACAGTGCAAGATGCTATGAGAGGACTAAATAATTCAACCATGGGTCCTTCTCTTGACAGAGATCACAGTCTCATAAAGGAAGAAATAAAATGATTCTTCCTAATAGAAACTCTATTAAGTACCACCGCAATTTATTAAGTATAGATTTTACTATGAAAATACAGAACAAAAGGGAAGGTATTGTTTCTATTTGAATTGTTAAAGAAGGATTTATGAAAGTTGTACTTACACTGAGCCTTGAACAATCTGGGCATGTTGGTTTCATGCAGATGTTTTGGGCAAACAAAGAATATGAGGTAGATTACAATGGAATGTGTGAAAGATAGAGAAAAGCTTTCTTTGAATGAGATTTGAAATTTATAAGGGACAGTATTAGGCAACAACATTGGAAAACTATATTGAGAGTTTGTATGGATCTTTTTATTTTGCAGTTCCAGGGCTTAAATGATGGCCTACCACTTGGTAGACAGGAGCTTTAACTGCTGAGCCATGGCTCCAGATTTATTTTCTGCTAGTAGTTTTTGAGATAGAGTCTTGATGCCTGTACAAGCCTATTTTTGGATGTGATTTAATAGTGATAGGCTTTTGAGTAGCTAGGATAACAGGTTCACACTGTCCCAAATTCTCCATGGAGAAAGGACTTTTTGAACTTTGCTGCCTGGTCAGGACTTGAGCAATAATCTCAGTAATCACAGCCTGACGGTATATATATATATATATATATATATATATATATATATATATATATATATATATATATATAGACCACGATAAAAACAATTTGCCTCATGAAGGTTAGAATGTGTTTGTGACTTTAACTAAGTACCACTATACTATGAAATTTGTGAAATTTATGTAATCACTTAATCACAATAAAAAATTGTACAAAATCTCAGCCTCCCAGATAGTTAAGATTATAGACATAAGTTCCTACATTCCTGCATATATAGAAATATTGTAAAGTTTTAGATTTCTAATTTCCCATAAGATGACTAACTGCTAGTATTTGTTGAATGATTGCTATTGAAAACCATATTGTAATTATGCAAGTTATTCTAGCTGAGGTACATTACAAGCTTGAGGTCCTCAAGGTTCATGATGTCTTCTTTATCCAGTATAACTGGTGCCAGGAAAGGCCAATTAGAAGGTCTCATTGAAAATGGAGAGATTTATTAGAGACTCCATGGTATGTTTTTATTTATGACTGGGTGTTGTTGGGCGGTGAGAGAGATTGTTTATTTTCACAAGTAATATAACAACATATGCAATTTATTGTATTCAACAACATACACATTGTAACGACAGCTTTGTACTAAATCTTAGAATAAACAAAGAATAATTTTTCCAAGAAAATTACCTGAGTAAATAATGCAATGTTGTCTATTCCAGATTTGTATTTTTAGCATAATCATAAAAGGAAGATTGATTTTTAAGAACTTCTCTTTTTTTGCTAGTCCTGGGGCTTGAACTCAAGGCCTGGGCATTGTTTTTGAGCTTCATTTGCTCAAGGCTATCACTCTACTGCTTGAGCCACAGCACCACTTGTAGCTTTTTTCTGATTATGTGGTACTGAGTCTAACCCAGGGCATCCTGCATGCTAGGCAAGCACTCTACCACTAAGCCACATTTACAACTTGCGGGGGGGAGTAGAGTCAAGAGGAAGGGAAAGTGTGAGAAAATGAGGGAGGAGGTAACAGTGTTTGACAAGAAATGTACTCATTACCTTACTTATGTAACTGTAATCCCTTTATACATCACCTTTACAATAAAAGAACTTCTTTGAGTTCTTCAGAACTTTGATATTAACATTATTCTCCTTTGACATGCTTATTGAGTCATTTTCCTGACTGATTTCTTTTCATGATGTGTTAATATATTTTAACTGCTAAGTATTTGTCAAGTGCTTTGTGAAGGATTCAAATAGTTCTTTGTATTTATTGGCCTCAGGATATCCTGTATCATTTTCACTGTTTATATTTTTGCTTTACAGGCCTGTGTATTGTATTCTCACTGTCATTATCAATATGGGAAATTTTCAGCATTGCAGGGCAAATAAAAGTCTTGCCAAAGCTGACAATGCTAGGGAGGGTGAGGCGCCCGAGTGTGGGTATACAGGAGAGAAGGGTTCAAATGAGGAGTCCAACTCATTGGTAAATATTTTCATTTTAAAACATATTTCATTTAGTTCTATTAATAAGTTTTTATTGTGAAAATACCATACAGAGGGGTTACAATTATATGAGAAAGGTAATGAGTGCATTTCTTATCAAGCATTGTTGCCTCTTCCTTTGTTTCCCCTTACCATCCCTGCCCTCCCATCTCTCCCCCTGACCCCCCAAAGTTGTAAAGTTCGTTTTCAACATAGTGTCTTGTACATCTCATTGTTGCGATGGGTCCACCTGCATCCCTATTTAAACGATTTGTTTTTTCCCTTTCCCTCTGCAAATTATACCAACATCAAACACAGTGAAAGCAGGAGTTATACCATGGGGGAGGGACATACAAAGCCACAAAAAATCATTTTATGAATATGTTAGAAACAATAGCCAGAAAGAAAAACCATTTGAGGGGCTGGGAAGGTGGCTCAGTGGTAGAGCATTTGCCTTACATGCCTGAGGCCCTGGGTTCGATTCCTTAGCACCACATAAGCAAAAAGAAAAAAAAGCCGGAAGTGGCGCTGGGGCTCAAGTGGTAGAGTGCTAGCCTTGAGCTGAAGAGCTGAGGGACAGCGCCCAGGCCCAGAGTTCAGGTCCACTACCGGACCCCCAAAAAAAAAAAGAAAAGAAAAACCATTTGCTTCCTTATCTTGGGGTTCATTTCACCTAACATCAATTTATCTGACCGTTTCTGCTTGTCCCTAGTACTAGTTATTGCAAATAAGGGAACCCATGGGACTTACGTTTCTTTAGGCCTGGCTTACTTCACTTAATACCATTTTTTCCAAGTCTTTCATTTTCCTAACAAATGGGGCAATGTCATTCTTTCTGATGGAGGCATAGAATTCTTGATCCATTCATCTACTGAGGGGCATCTGGGTTGGTTGCATATCTTAGCTATGGTAAATAATGCTGCAATAAACGTAGTTGTGCTGGTAGCTTTAGTATGGTCTTGTTTGTGATCATTTTGGTAAATGCCCAAAAGTGGGATTGCTGGGTCATAGGGGAGCTCTATGTGGAGTCTTTTGAGGAACCTCCATACTACTTTCCAAAATGGTTGAGCAAGTTGATTTACACTCCCACCAACAATGCAGTAGGGTTCCTTTCTGGCCACATCCCCTCCAACATCTGTTGTTATTAGAGTTCTTGACTATAGCCATTCTAACTGG
>NW_012267443.1:1447799-1475010 GCF_000151885.1 Dipodomys ordii
CAAATGGGGCAATGTCATTCTTTCTGACAGAGGCATAGAATTCCATTGTGTATAATATATATCACATTTTCTTGATCCATTTATCTACTGAGGGGCATCTGGGTTGGTTCCATATCTTAGCTATAGTAAATAATGCTGAAATAAACATAGTTGTTCTGGTAGCTTTAGTATGGTCTTGTCTGTGATCATTGGGTAAATGCCCAAAAGTGGGATTGCTGGGTCATAGGGGAGCTCTATGTGGAGTCTTTTGAGGAACCTCCATACTTTCCAAAGTGGTTGAACAAGTTTACATTCCCACCAACAATGCAGTAAGATTCCCTTCTGTCCACATCCCCTCCAGTATCTGTTGTTATTAGAGTTCTTGATTATAGACATTCTAACTGAGGTGAGGTGGTATCTCAATGTTGTTTTGATTTGCATTCCTTTTATGGCTAGGGACATACTGCTTCTTGTTTATGTTATTTTCTTCTCTTCACGAATTCACTTCCTTCTTTATCAATGCAACATGTAATAGTTCTTACCGTCATTGGTCTTTAAGGGATAAAAGTTCTTATTCTTTTGCTAGAAATAAATTGTCAAATAATTTAGTTGAGTATAATCTTGGTTGATACATTTTTCCCTTAGTACTTTAAACACATGATTCCACTCTTATCTAGTCTCTCTTCTTGTAATGGAAAAATGTAAGATTGTGTCTAATAGTCTAACAGATTTCCTTTTATTTATTCATCTTAGAAACTGTGTGGTTGTTTATTTTGGAGATTCGTGGACTTTCAAAATCACTTCTAAATTCTCTCAACCTTGTGAGAATGCTTTGTCTTTTTGTCCTCTCTATCCCCCTGGAATCCCTTTTAGGACATTCCACTTTTGTTTGATGTGCTTTCCATTGAACATCCTCAGTTAGAATTACTCAGTTGCCTAATCCATATATTGGTCTATGTTATTTTTGTTTGTTTTTATTTTCTTATGAGGGGGTTTCAATTCACCATGGTGATTTATGTGTATAGTGCATCTTGATTAGTGAACCTTTCATAATGCCCTCCCTTCACCTGCCCCAATTCAACCCATCCCCTCAAATCTCCCTATCTGTTTTCATATATGTATATATGTATAGATATACAAAATATTATGTCTTTATTCACTTCCTATTACTCTTCTCTTCATTTGTCTTCCCCTTTCTTCTGATGCCTTACCTTCTTTATTGGTTAATTTTAAAGATGGTTTATCTAGTTTATTTTTTCATATATTTTTCTTTCTTATGCATCTTCTATTTCTTGTTTTCATACTTCCTTTTAGGATTTTCAATTTTCATATAATAATTTTAAGCAGATGTAGTTGTATTCTGCTTTAGATTGGCTATTATTTTAGATCCAATTCTGCGGTTTTCACTCACTCTCACTCATGGTGAATAGCTTCTTTTTGTGCTTGAAATTTTTGCCATCAGCTTTCTCCTTCAGTTTATTTTTCTCTACAGAACCCCCTCTGCCTTGCATTTTGGAGCATCTTTCCAGGCTGCTTGGTTTATGGCAGGAATTTGGGGGTATTATTAGCTTAGGAACTGATATAACTAATTTTATATTAATTCCTCAACCCAAGGTTGAGGGTTAAATTTAGTTGGGTAGGCTAATCAGCTCGAAATCTGCTGAACACAGTTCTAGAGTAATAAACTATCTGAGGAAACTTTTTTGTTTTTTAATATATTTTTATTGTAAAAATACTCTACAGAGAGGCTACTCATGTAACTGAGGTAACTGTTGTTTTGAAATTTTCACCCAAAACTGTGGCAGAAACAAGTACATCTGTAGTATCTTTTTGCTAGGAAATGCATTTATTTCTTAGTCCAATGTTTAACTAAAAGTGCAATCCATTTAGAGCTTCACATTTATATATCCAGCCTTCCTCACTAGATCTCTGTATTAGTCTGCTCAGGCTGCCATAACAAAATACCACACAGACCAGGTAGCTTTACAGAAATGTATTGTCTCACATTTCTGGGGGATGTAAAAGCAAGACAAGAGTGACAACAATATACAGTTCTGATGAAGTCTTTCTTCCTAGCTTGTAGGTAGCTGTCTTCTTCTTTTTTATTATTTATTTATTTTGTTGCCAAGGTGATATACAGAGGGTTACAATTACATAATGAAGGTAATAAGTACATTTCTTGTCAAACTTATTACCCCCTCCTTCATCTTCTCCCTCTTTCTCTCCTCCATCCCTCCCCCCAAGTTGTACAGAACATTTCTAACATACTGTCTTGTGAGGATTGCTGTTGCATTGGTTCCCTCTTGCCCTTTGTCTCACCACTTTGTTGTTCCTATTCCCTTCCCTAATGCAGATAAATGTATATACAATACCCAGGGCACCAAAATCAAATACAGTGACCACAGGGATAAACCATAGGGGGAAGAACACACAACAGAAACAAGAAATCACATGCTATATTAAAAACAACAACAGCAAAGTAAAACCTCTTGTGTCTTGGAGTTCATTTCAATTAGCATCATATTATATGGTCATATGTATGTAGCTATTAAGCTATTCTGCTCCTCGGCTGAGATTACTGTGTGTCCATGGGATAACCATTGTCCCTTTGTGTAAAAGGCATTGATCTTGCTATGAAGTTCCTAACTCCATCACCTCTAGCAACCTTAATTATTTCTCAAAGGTCTCATCCTGAAATACTATCACATTGTGGCTTACGAAATAAACACAAGAATTCTGCTGGGGATACAAATATCCAGTTTATCACAGATTCGGTCTCTCATTCATTGCCTCTTGTACATACTAAAGGCAGGCTTTCAGTTCACCAAGACCAAGGGCCTCACTTTCACCTTATACACTTACATATTTTCTGCTCAGTTTGTGCTCCTAGCCTTCAGGTCTTCCCTTCTCACTATATTTCTGGGACCCAGGGACTTTACTGAATTTCTTTTTTTTGAAATTTATTTATTTATTGTAAAAATACCGTACAGAGGGGTTACAATTACATGAGCAAGGTAATGAGTACATTTCTTGTCAAGCATTGTTGCCTCCTGAATTTCTTTGAATCAACTATCCACCCTGTCTAGAATTTATTGAGTCTTGTAGTTGCTTACTTTTACTTCATAAGTATCTCACAACCAGCATTCACTAGTGATTCATGGGAGCTAAACAGTTTGAATTTCCATCCCTGTCCTATTAAAAGGGGATGGAAGTATACAAACATAATTTTCATTTATCTCATAGTAATTCTGAAAAAGAGCAATTAGAGATAGCAATACATTGCAAATTGAAATTGTTAAATATAGCAAAAGCAAATAGAGATTCTCTAATACTGCATTTTAATTATAATGAATTGATATAACACATTTTATCTGAGGATATTAAAGTATATTATAACTACATTATAATTCCTTGAAGGGACCATCAGTGTTTCTAACTCAGTGACCACAGAACAATAAAAAGCCATTTGGGATTTAATTGCAAATTAAATATTGTTGACTCCCTTCTCAAGACTATAAGGAGCATTTCTAGCATTGCTTATAACTATTGATGTAGAGGTTATTTTGCTCAAAACATATGTAATCCAAATAGCCATTTTGGAAGATTTTATATGTAAACAATTTAGAAATAAATGAGAATGATTGAAACATACAAATAAACTTGGTAAGAAGAACAGTATGGATACTGAGTCTTTATTTACTTGCTATATTCTAATGGCTCTAGGATAAATAGTATTTTCCCAGTGACTTTCTTTTTTTCTAGAAGTAAATAAAAACAAAATTAGTTGAACAAATTATTTGCTATTAAACACAAAGTGAAACCTAGTATAGTTAACATCTGAAGAATAAAAATTGGGAAACTGAGAAGATTTTCTTCAAAATATATGAAGGACACAGTCTAAGGAGGTGGTTTAGAGCCTATAAGACTAACCTTTCAAAGACCAGGGTTAAAAATCAAGGACTTGCCAGGCGCCAGTGGCTCACGCCTGTAATCCTCGCTACTCAGGAGGCTGAGATCTGAGGATCGCAGTTCAAAGCCAGCCCGGGCAGGAAACTCCAGTTAACCACTAGAAAACCAGGAGTGACACTGTGGCTCAAGTGGTAGAGCACTCGTTATGAACTGAAGAGTTCAGAAACAACACCCAGGCCCAGAGTTCAAGCCCTACGACCGACAAAAACAACAACAAAAATCCAAGGACTCAATCTGGCATCTACAGTATAGGTATGATGATGTGTCTTGGGAACGGGGATTCAAATATAAGCATGAAATATGTTAATGCTTCACATATGCCTTCAATACATAACCTGAAGATAATTATATTAGTTAGCTTTCTAACTTCTATGACAGAATACCTGACATGAACAGTTTTAAGGGAGGAAGTATTTATTTTAGCTCATTGTTTCAGAGGGATCCAACCATCATAGCAGGGAAAGCATAACAGAGCAGAGAAGTTTGACATCATAGTATCCAGGAAGTAGACAGAGATACAAGAAAGAGCCTGGGATAAGATAAGCTCAAGAACTTATCCTCTGGGACCTGCTTCTTCCAGACAGATCCCATCTCCTAGCTTCTAGCACCTCCTTAAATAACATCACCATTTTGTGACCAGGCATTCAACCCATGAGCCTTTTGAGGCACACTTCATATTCAAACTTCAACCATAAATTTAAACCAATAAAATACTTTTATTATCTTTAAGAAGTTATACAAAGGACTTATTCAACAAAGCAGTTTATGAATGCAATATCTCTTGCATTTTTATTTCAGTCCGTCTCACCCAGGCTGGTCTTGAACTCATGGTCCTCTAGCATTAGCTTTCTAACTGCTCGAATTATAGACATGTGTCATCACATCTGGTTTATGTACAATATTTTAAAGAATACTATATATGAAACAGACTTTCACAGTGGGGAATTTTCTACTATGGTGACTCTTTGGTGCTCTGAAAGTTTCACAGTTTGAAACATTTCAAATTTCAGATATGTTTTGATGTAGTCAGGCCTTGTTACCAGGCAAAATAGAGTCAATATTTTTCTTATAGAAAATGGGCCTTCAGCTTTGAATAAAAGTATCTGTAAGGATCTTTCATCTCTATATTCAAGTACATCAAAGAATGAGTGCTTTTAATGCACATTATATAACTACAGAATAGGGTTTTATCTGACACTTCATAATTTTATCATACTGTGTTTGGAGGAAAGAAAAAGCAACACAGAGAGGCATAATTGATTATATTATTAGGGAGCTGTTATAACATGAAACAAACATTGTAAGTTTGTAAGGAAGTTTTGACTAATAATGTATTTCTGACATCAATAAAATTAGTTGTTTTTCATCTGTGTTGTGAATTTTCTGACTCATTTTAGCCCTGTGTATTATTCTATTATGGCATTATTATTCTCATTATGCTTTCCCCAAGCTTATCAACAGATAGAGTCTAGACTCTAATTATCTCTATATTTAGTCAAAATAGTCAGGTTTCATCTGCTTCCAGAACAGTTCATATATTTGGCTCATTACTCTGAAAACACTGAGTACAATTTAGCTCAGTAAAAAACACAACCAGCATTAGTTTATGTAAAGAGCATAAGGGTCCACTGTGTGATGACTTTATTCTTTCCTGATGGCAGTGAGTCAGGAAATAATAGCTATTATTTCTGCTCACTTACAATGTTCCAGACACCATGTTCACCTCTTATACATATTATTCATCTAGTTCTCACAACAACAAATTATTATTTCCACTCTGCAGATTTAGAAGCTCTCCCAGAGTCATGCACTGAAAAAGTAAGTGGTGCAACCAGGACAGTGTAATTTAAAACTCTGAGGTCTTAACAGCCCTGCTATGGAAGTACTAGATTCTATCAACTTAGACTTGAAGGTTTATGTTCATAGAAACAACATTCAGTTATGTTATCACAGGGATTGAATGAAGTATCTCAACTATATCCTGAGACTGCTTCCAGGATGAAGGTAGCAGTAGTTTCTACTCGAGTAGAGAGTAGATTATTTACCTACTTAAAATCTTTAAGTGGTTTTCCATTGCTCTTGGAGGGACATTTCAAAGTCTGTGAGTTCCAGAGCATTTGGATTCCATTAACTTTGGTTCAATCATTCTGGCTTTCTACAGTTTCTCCAAAACACACATTTCCACCCTCATAGATTTCTCCCATATTATTCTGAGACCAACATTATTTCACTCCTACTTATATTTCTGGCCTCTACTAAATATCATTTCTAAAGAAGCCTTCTTCTTTGTCATACTTCCAGGTTGTTTTAACCTCAATCTGGGGTCTACCTAACTACTACCTGGTGATCCAACAGAGACTAAGAGGAAGCCATGCCTGTCGGCCAACTGACAATAGACACAGTGGGATGCTGGGGAAGGTCCTCATCCGAGCAGCAGCTCCACAGATGGATCAAGATCAGAAAGATAACCCATCTACTCAAGAATCATATGTGATATAACTCCACTCAGCAGGGGCTGGGTCATAGAAGCAATTCAACCAGTTGGGAAGGCTAACTGAAGACTTGAATTTGCCTAAAATATTCTGTGAAGACTGAAAGTGGGTTTATTTTTTGAACCACATGGACACCAGCACAGACTTACAAAGATAACAAAGTCTCAGGCAAAAACATGGCACCATCAAAGAAAACTAGTAAATCCCAGAACTGACTGCAATGAGGTTCTCCTTGACTCTTTTATTTTTTGTGATTAAGTGATTACATAATTTCCCAAATTTCACAGCATTGTGGGATAGTGATGCTCAGTTAAAGTCACAAACACATTCTAACTTTCCTGGAGCAAATTGTCTATCACGGTCTATAACATTTATGAGTTCTATGAGCTTTGTGATACAGTTATTTCTTCCACATTGGGTGGTATGTACATTTCTTTTGTTTTGCATAGCATCAGCTGTTCCCTCTTTCCCATTTGTTCCCTCCCTCCCATCACTGCCATTGAGTTGCTTAGTTCATTTTGGCAAATGTCCTGTGAAGCTAATGGGTCCCGCTGTTGTATGTTTTTCCCTGATTCCCTCTAGTTCTGTGTCATCTTCCTGGTTCCCCTCCGGTGTATACATATATACCATACATGTGATCAGCAGCATGGGGTTATTTAGTAGTGGTTCGACCAGATGAGTGGAAGTTCTTTGTTTCTTAAGTCCTGTTAACTTTGTTGTATCACCTAACATTTTGGATTTAACATCCACTTATCAGGGGGACCATGTGCCATTTGTCTCTTTGTTCTTGGCTTACCTTGCTCAACATGATTTCTTCTAGCTCCATCCATTTCCCTGCAAATGTCATTATTTTGTCATTTCTAATGGCTGAATAATATTCCATTGTGTATAGATACCACAGTTTTTGGATCCATTCATCTGTGGTGAGGCATCTGGGTTGTTTCCATATGCTGGCTATTGTGAACAGTGCTGCAATAAACATGGAGGTGCATGTGTCCTTGTATACTGGTTCCTGTTGTTCAGGATAGATGCCTAGAAGTGGTATGACTGGGTCATAAGGGAGGTCAATATTTAGCTTTCTGAGGACCCTCCAGACTACTTTCCAAAGTGGTTGTATAAGTGTACATTTCCACCAGCAGTCTAATAGGGTTTCTCTTACTCCGCACCCCCTCCAGCATTTGTCGTTGGCTGACTTCAGGATGTAGGCCATTCTGACTGGGGTAAGGTGGTATCTCAGTGTTGTCTTTATTTGCATTTTCTTCACAACCAGGAATGGTGAACATTTCCTCATGTGTTTTTTTATTTTGCCATTTTTATCTCTTCATCTGAGAAGTCTCTCTTTAGTTCCCTTGCTCATTTAGTAATTGGTTTGTTAGGTTTGGAAGGGATTAGTTTCTTGAGTTCCCTGTATATATTGGATATTAACCCCTTGTCTGATATATTGCTGGTAAATATTTTTTCCCAATTAGTTGGTTGTTTTTCTAGCTTGGTTGTTATAGCTTTAGCCGTGCAGAGGCTTTTTATTTTAAGGTAGTCCCATTTGTCGAGTCTCTCTCCAATTTGTTGTTACCCTGGGACTCTGTTCAGGAAGTTCCTTCCTGTGCTTGTAAGTTCAAGTGCCTCTCCTACTCTGTCCTGCAGTAGTTTCAGAGATTCAGGTTTAATGTTAAGGTCTTTAATCCATTTTGAGTTGATGTTGGTGCATGGTGATAGGCTGGGGTCTACTTTTAGTCTTCTGCATGTGGCCACCCAGTTTTCCCAGAACCAGTGGTTGAAAAGGCTGTGTTTCTTCCATTGTATGTCTTTGGCTCCTTTGTCGAATATCAGCTGGCTGTAGGCCTGTGGATTTGTTTCTGGATCTTCTATTCTATTCCATTGGTCTTTGGGTCTTCTCCTTGACTTTTATCCTAACCTGCCCTTCCTGAACTATCTTTTCTATAGAACCATTGGGATTCATTGACATAGGGTATAAATACATACTTAATTCCATGATCATTTTTTATTTTTATTTTTTGTATATAGTTTTTATTGTAAAAATACTGTACAGAGGGATTACAGTTACATGAGTAAGGTAATGAGTACATTTCCTATCAAGCATTAGTACCTCCTCTTTTGTTTTTCCCCTTGGATCCCTTCCTTCCCCACCTTCCCAAATACTTCCTCACTCCCCACCTCCAAGTTGTAAAGTTCGTTTTCAACATAGTTTAAATGTCTTCTTTCAGCCCTAAAATGTAAGATTCAGTAAGGTCAGAGACTGTGTGTTTGTTGTTCACCCCTAAATACTATTGAATTCTCCACCTGGTAAACACTACTATTAATTGAACGATAGATGGCAATATATTTATGCAGTTATCTTTTCAAAAATATGCATGCCAAGTTAAATCACTGTCCATGGAACCAACAAAGTACTGTATTGATAAGAGCTTGAATCTATGCTCTCTAGAGAGAATGTTTCTGCTTATTTATGTGATACGATCCTGGAAATGCTAATAAACACAAAAGAAAACACCCCAAAAAAAATCGCAGCTGGGTACCAATGGTTCGCGCCTGCAATCTTAGCTATTCAAGAAACTGAGACTAGAGATTCAGATCAGGCAGGAAAGTCCATGAGACTCTTATCTTCAATTAATTACTCCAAAACAGGAAGTGGAGTTGTGACTCAAAGTGGTAGAGAGCTAGCCTTGAGCAAAAATGCTCAGGGACAGAGCCCAGGCACTGAGTTCAAGCTCCACAACCAACCAAAAACCAAAACCCCCAAAACCCCAAAGGACTAACTATTCACAGGCAGTTACTAGTATTTTGAGCATGATGAGGACAGGAACAGAGCGTGCATATGTGGAGGTATAAACCAGTAATATTTATTTCAACATTGACAATACTTGAGGTACATAAAGTTCTAGTTTTAAGATTATGATGAAGATATTTACTAAATTTTCAGACAATTTCTTCAGCCACCAAGATAAAAATATATATAGATAGATAGATATCTGAGTAAATCAGTGTATATAGATTTTAACTGCAGATTAGAGAATGTGGTAAAGACAAAAACAAAAACACATTGGTGCTTTTGGAATCACTAACTCCTAATGCTAAAGTCTATAAGCGCTATGTTTTTTTTAAGCTCCTAAACACTATCATTTTACAAAAAAAAAAAAGTGAGGGGAGGTAATAGAATCTGAGGCAAAGGGTGACAAAGTACAGCAGTGGAGTGCACTGGACATTGATGAGCGTAACTATACAACTTGTGTGGAGACAGGAAGGAGGGACTGGAAGAACGTGATGGAACAGAAGACACTGTATGAAAGGAAATGTACTCATTGCCTGATTGTAAATGTAGCCTCTCTGTGTATCACCTCTATAATAACAATAAAGTAATCGTTTAACTGAGAACTTTTTTTTACAAAAGTGTATATTACATCACTAAGTTGTTAATGTAAAAACTCTCTCAACTGATTTCATGAGTAGGTTAATGCATCAGATTGTCCAATCAGACTCACCAAATTCTTAATGCTGATGAAAATGAGATGAAAGGGAGATACAAGAAGAAACATGCTCTATCCAAAATCTATCTCAAATGGTAGGTTTTCTATTGGGATTGAAACTTTTTTCATTACAAATAGATTTGTAATAACAATTTTAGAAACATTAAAAAGTATAAAGAGATCACTCAAATGCCTACCATTTTAAGAACATCTTAGGTAACATATGGTGTATTTCCTTTCAGTCATTTTCTACATCCTTATTAAATATAGCTATGACAAATTTATATCATACAAGATTGATTTTAGTTTTTAAATTTTATTTTATGATTTATAAATGGAAGTATGCAGACAATTATAAAATATTTTTCAAAATATAGATGAAGTAAAGGAAAAAGTGAATCTAAACCCATATGTCACTAACCACGCATAACTACTACTAAGAATTTGCCATACTTTTTTACAATCTTTTCCTAGTCATTAGAAAAAAATTATGTTGCTTACTGTTTGTAACACAGAGATGTTCACACATCTTACAATTGTCAGTCAATGTCCAAAGGCTAAAAATTGGTTGTCTATTTCAGTTTTCCTTTAGTCCAGCCCTGTTGCTTAATGGAATAAAGTATACTATAGCACCAAGTTGATTGATTTCATGAGTAGGTTAAGGCATAAAATCAGATTGTCTAATCAGACTCACCAAATTCTTAATGCATTTACTCAACATTTCAGGATGTGGGCATTTAAGAAGGGGAAACAAAGCAAGTGATCCAGGACATGAAAGGCAGCTCCAAAGATTCTTTCTCCCCACATCATAGTTGCTTACCCAGAATAATAGATATGGTTCCAGATAAGAACTTTCTGATTTACCTAACATTGCAGGGTTAGTATTTAGTTTATGAAACATTTCCACTTTAATGTTCAAGAGTTATGAAACTAATGATATTCTTCAGGGAGCCATGTGTCCAACATTTATAAATTCTGATTTATTTAGGGAGTAATATTCAGCAAGGACTTCCCGCTAAGGAGTTCTATAAGTAAGAATTTTTCTGTTTAGAAAATATTAGTCTTACCTACCTGAAGTTCCTTACCTACCTGAAGTTCCAATTGAGAGAAATCAAATTGAGTTAACCTGCTTTTTTTCTATTAGGAGTAGTTTAAAAATAATTCTTACAGTCAACAATCAAAGAGGTTAAGATTAGCTTAATACTTTCAAAGTAAGTAATATTAAATAGTCATTCATTGAAAACTATGAAACTTGTGCATATGTATACACATGTATATTCATATATGTTTATATTTCAATTAGTGTTTATATAAAATTGCCAGGAAAATGAGACTTCATTATGACTAAAATGCAGAAAAGAACAAAAGTATATTGGAAGTAATAGATTCCACCAATGTATCCAACAAGAATCCATTTCACAGGCTGGATGGACACTGATGGTCTATATATAGCCAAATGGATTCTGAACTAATTGAATGCAAGGGACTCTCTAAAAAGGAAAGTGTTATTATTGCAACAATACTGGTGAAACATCATGTGGTAATTGGAAAATAAAGTCACAAACTGCAATTTAACTTAAAAATTAAAGGAAATTCATTTAAGAACTCTCTAGGCATTTCACTTCTTGTTGCTGAAATCTACTTTTAAAAGCCAAATTAACCAGATTGACCATTAACATTGATCACATTAGCTAGATAATTGCCAACCCTATCTTACTTCTGCTGCATAGATGCAGCATGGTGTGAAAGTAAGGACAATGGAGTTGGATACACATCACACTCTTTCATGTTAACTTCTCTTAGAATGTTTTGTTGAAGTCCTGAGCTTTGAATTCAACTATATCGCTACTGTTGGCAAGCCAGGCGCCACCTCACACCAGCACAGGACAGAAACTGCAGCAAAGGCTTTCCTAATGTCATAAATGGTGCCTAGTAGCTGTCCCTAGCAATGGAATGTAACAAAGGACAGGGTTCATGGACAAATATGAACAGGACTTTGCCAAGATTTCTTGGTAGTAAATACCATAAAAGACTTTAAGCTAAAAAGCAAAATCCTCCTCCCTTTGTTTAACTGACCACTGTAGTCTGCAGAGTTGTCCTGTCTTTGAAGCTCTTATCACCAGGGAAACAAAGAATGTACTTTAAACCCGATGCACAGCTTTTGCAAAATAAAATGAGTACATTTTGTACTCATATGCATGTACATATGCGTAACAAGAATAATTAAACCATAAATGAAAACTGCAATGCAATGTTGATATTTTATCCAACTAGAATATCTCAGGAATCATATAATTTATTAAATATATATTTTATTGCTGTACAGAGGGGTTACAGTTACATGAGTAAGGTAATAAGTATATTTCCTCTTAAGGATTGTTACCCTCTCTTTTGATTTTTTCCTATCATCCCTTCCCCTCTTACCTTCCCAACTCCTCCCTCCCCCACCAAAATTGTAAAGTTTGTTTTCAACATAGGGTCTTGTACGTCTCATTGCTACAATGGGTAAACCTGTATCCTTATTTCAGCATTTTGTTATTTCCTTTCCCCTCCCCAGATTAGAAAAATGTATAAGCAAGATGCAGGGCACTGGAATCAAATACAGTGAAAACAGGGGTTATACCATGGGGAAAGAACATACAAAGAAAGAAAAAAATTACGTGGTACATTAATAGTACATTAAAAACAACAGCAACAAAGATCAAAACTTCTTGTGTCCCTATCTTGGGGTTCATTTCGCTTAGCATCATCTTATATGGCCATATGTACATAGCTTTTGACCTTTTCTGCTTGTTCTAGACTTATACTAGTTACTGCAAATAAGGGGGGGTACCTATGTTTCTTTGGGTCTGGCTTACTTCACTTATTATAATGTTTTCCAAGTCTTTCTATCTACTAACAAATGGGGCGGTGTCATTCTTTCTGATGGAGGCATAGAATCCCATTATATATATATATATATATATATATATATATGTATGCATATATATATATATATATATCACATTTTCTTGATTCATTCACTTACTGAGGGGCATCTGGGTTGGTTCCATATCTTAGCTAGATGAATAATGTTGCGATAAACATAGTTGTGTTGGTGGTTTTAATATGGCCTTGTTTGTGATCATTTGGGTAAATGCCCAAACATGGTTTTGCTGGGTCATAGGGAAGCTCTATGTGTAGTCTTTTGAGGAACCTCCATACTGCTTTCCAAAGTGGTTGAACAAGTTTACCCTCCCATCAACAATGAGGTAAGGTTCCCTTTTGGCCATATCCCTTCCAGCATCTGTTGTTATTAGAGTTCTTGATTATAGCCATTCTAACTGGGGTGAGGTGGAATCTCAATGTTGTTTTGATTTGCATTTTTTTATGGCTAGAGAAGTTGAGCATTTCTTCATGTGTCTAAAGCCATTCTTATTTCCTCTTTGGAGTAGTTTCTTTTGAAGTCTTTAATCCACTTATTAATTGGGTGGTTGTTTCTTTGAGGATTTGGTTTTGGAAGATTTAATTTTTTGAATTCTAAGTATATTTTAGATATGAGACCCTTGTCTGTTTTATGGCTAGTGAAGATCTTCTCCCAATCGGTGGGCTTTCTATTGATCTTGCTAGCTATGTCCTTTGCCGTGCAGAAGCTCTGCAGTTTCATGCAATCCCATTTGTCCAAACTTTCTTTGATTTGTGTGTTTCTGGGTCTTTATTAAGAAAATTTCGGCCTGTGCCAAGGAGCCCTAGAGTTTCTCCTATTCCTTCCTGTAATGTTTTCAGGGTTTGACATAATAAATTTTAATGAAAATGATAATATTTGTATTTTTGTGTGACCATGTAGTTTTTTTCTCTTTAATTTGCTCAAGAATGTATCTGTTGGTTGTACCACAAGAGAAAAAATTCTAGGATCTTTTACATTTCAAGTAGAACTCTGACACGTACAATTATTGGATATTTAGAATCTTGTGAAGTTGTATATGCATTTAAAAGCATGTTTACTAGGTAAGGGCAAAATCACTGATTCAAAGACCTGAATGAGTTTCTCAACTGCTGCTAATAAGGTGTACAATCAGTCTTTTTTTTTTTTTCGGTCGTGGGGCTTGAACTCTGGGCCTGGATGCTTTCCCTGCGCCCTTAAGCTCAAGGCCAGCACTCTACCACTCGAGCCACAGCACCACTTTTGGTTTTCTAGTGGTTTATTGGAGATAAGAGTCTCACGGAGTTTCCTGCCTGGGCTGGCTTTGAACTGTGATCTTCAGATCTCAGCCTTCTGAGTTGCTAGGATTGCAGGCTTGAGCCATTGGTGTCCGGTTTCAGTCTATTTTTAAAAATCTTGTCACCTATTCTGTAGAATTAAAATATACTCAGACCTTCCCATCTTCTTAAGATACTGTAGGGATTAAGGGAAATTTCATAAAAGCTCTTTAAAAAGTGGATTATTGCAAGTATGTTGTGATTGTTTTTAATTTCAGGGAAAGGATAAAAGCATCAAAAGTGTAACAAGAACACAGTTTGGTAACTATCAGTCTTAAGCATCATTTAATAACAGATTGATTTTATTTCCCAAATTACTTTCTTTGGCTCTTCTGCTGCTACATTATTCAGACCATTAAAGGAAGATGGTGCATCCTGTGAATAGCATTATGTATGGCCTATTCTGTGATGCACGTGGGATCTCTGTGTCCTGATTGCAGCATTATAGCTTCTCATTATAGCACCTGCTATAAATCATCCTGTGCACAGGAGACAGGGCTGGATCCCCTGGTAATCTGTGAACAGTGACACTCTTTATAACGAAGCTATGTTACTCTGGCTGCAATCTAATGGGCTAAGCTTCCAGAATGTATGACACTATACTTTCATTAGACAGTTGGATATAATGATCAATAAAGGAAGATCTATTTTTTTCTATGAAGCAACTTCTAAAAGGGGAAGGGGAAGGTACCTGTTGTTCTAAATAGCTGACTGCTAAGCACAGACAACACCAATCAAACTAATGACAAACAATATTTTAAAATTGTATAGCTCATTTATGATTTACCAAAAAAATCAAACTTTGCTAGAAACCCACGCTTCTACAATCCTAGTTACTCAGATGCTGAGTTCTAAGAGGCTTAAATCTCCAATGAAGGAGCAAAGAGTGAAAAGTGGGGACAAGGTTCAAGAAGTAGAAGGCTGGTCATGAGCCAAAGAAAAACAGAGAGGGAGAGGAGAAGAAGGAAACAGAGGGGAAGGGAAGGCAATGGATGGGAAAAAGAAGAAGAGAAGAGAAAGAAGTGAGGGAAGGGGGTTGGGGAGAAGCACAAGACAGGTGTTGAGTAATGATCTGTTGGATGTCAAGTTCATAGATAAATGGATGGATAAACTCAAGGTGATACACTGCAGGTGGAAACCACATTTGAAATTTCTTTTTGTACTCTTCAGCCTCAAAATAGCCCCTACAGGCCGGTGTTGGGCAAACTATCAAAAGTTAACATTCTGTATCATTCTATTTTGTATTCACTATCCCATAACTGTGACCCACACTAAAGCACTAAACAACAAGAGGGCATATATTCTCTAATGAAGTTTTATGCATGTTCTTTAAAGTAGACAGGGTCAAAATGATAAGGAATCACCACCCAAAATTAGGAAAATTATAGTAAAATCAATTAGGGAAGCCAGCAATTTAGTCTAAGACATATGACTACACTTCCTGAACCTTTCTTATTGACACTTATCTTTCAGCTCATGGCCTCGGAGATAGCTGTCAGCTCTTGACCCATTAATCTTCTAGTGGCTGTATACTAATTCACAATTGCTGGTAAGACACAATGTGTCCCGTAAGGACTTCAAGGAGTAGAATTATAAAAATCAAAAGAGAAACTGGAGGCGTTGACCTCCAGTTTCCACTGGACCAGGAATTGCCACCCAAGAGGACTAGAGGACCAATGCATAAGGTAAAACTTCGTTTAACAGAATTCCATACTGGTAAAAGAGAGAAAACAGTGAAGACTAAGAAATAAGAGGTAACCTGGTGGGCTTGTAACTTGTAACACTTGTAACTTTAGTTACTCATGAAGCTGAGATCTGAATGATCACAATTTAAAGATAGCGTGGGAAGAAGAGTCAGTGAGACTCTATCTCTAATGTAACTTGCAAAAATCCTAACTGGAGATGTGGTTCCAGTGATAAGGCACCAGCCAAGCATGACACTCAGCCAAGGAAATAGAAAGCCCTGAATTCAAGCCATGGCAAAATAAACAAATCAATTCTATGTGATTAAAACATTAAAAAGTGAAAGAAGAAAACTTCTAAGAACCTGGCTAGTATTTATTTTCTCTGTTATCCCTCTATTTATAGGCATATACTCATAAAATTTTAGAATACTACAGTTAAAGACAGCAATTTTCTAAAGCAACTGACAGAAAACCAAAAATGAAGAAAACACGAGATCTAGGAAACATAGGAATTTTACAGTGGAGAGAGACAGAGGAACATTTAGGATGGTGTGAAGAAAAGTTTCAGGGCAACTACTATTCAGATGGCAACACATATAGCTTAGAGGAGAGGTAAAAGTTTCCATTAAACCTCCTCCAAGAAAAAAGAAATTATAGAATAGTTCATATGCGTCACATAGTTAGAGGAATTTTAAAGTTCTATCAGAGAAATTTTGTGGCTAAGTTAATAATAGGTATGTAGAAAATTAAGCATCTCTCCCCACCCCAAAAAAAAAAACAAAAGAAAATAAATCAAAGAACCAGTATTGACCCCAGGGAAAGAAAAGAGAGAGGAAGAGTAATCCCATGCGAGCAAATGGTTCAGCTGTTACAATATTTCCATGTATATTGAATTGTGACATAACTCAAATAGGAGGTCAGGAGAGGGAAGACACCAGGCACTTACCTGGTAAAGTCCTAATCTTCCTTTGTGGGAGGGCAGTGTGTAATGACTCCATTTAAAAAGTAACATTTCAGGAGCATCTAAATATGATATACTTTTAATGGGTAGTGGAGTAAAGTTGAATAACTATGTATGAAAAGTTTTCTTTCTTTCAATATGCAGCACAAACAATGCTTCATGGAGAAAGTGTCCCTGTCACACACACACACATCTTTTTTTATGGCAATTTTTATTGTGATTAAGTGATTACATAAATTTCACAGTATTGTGAGAGAGTGATATTTAGTTAAAGTTACAACACATTCTAACCTTCATGGGGCAAATTGTCTTTATCGTGGTCTATAAAGTTTATGAGTTCTATGAGCTTTGACAATACAGTTATTTCTTCCACATCGGGTGATATGTACATTTCTTACCTTTTGCTTAGTGTCAGCTGTTATCTCTTTCCTGCACATTCCCTCCACTACCCCATCGCTGCCATTGAGTTGCTTAGTTAGTTTTGATTGATGACCAGTGCAGCTGATGGGTCCTGCTGTTGTACGTTTTCCCCTGTTTCCCTCTGTTTCTGTGTCCTCCTCCTAGTTTCCCTCAGATGGTCACACATCTTTTTAAATGATTTTTATTGTGAGATTTTTGTGGTACAGTTAATAAATCACACATCTTTTGATTATAAGAAATAATCTCTCTTGACTTGAATAAGAAAAATGATACAAGTGTAGCTCTTGGAGCTTAAGGGTGCAAAGTACTGCTGAGCCTAATATAGGATGAGAACCAGGACTGTGGTGCCAAGTGGAGCAGAGGTACTTCTATCAAGCTCTTCAGAGTCACAAGGTATACACCTATTTTTACTATGCATCTATTTTTACTTCTATTGATGGAAGATAGAATGCATGGGCAAACATGATTACAGTGGAATAGGATCCTCAGACTCCAAGTCCACATCATCTAGGTCAAAGGGTAACCATCCAAAAACGCAGCAACAGTTCTGAATTCAATTCCATGTTAACTGAGAA
Source organism: Dipodomys ordii (assembly GCF_000151885.1). Lineage (NCBI taxonomy): Eukaryota > Metazoa > Chordata > Mammalia > Rodentia > Heteromyidae > Dipodomys > Dipodomys ordii. The sequence goes on from NW_012267443.1 coordinate 1,465,602, forward strand.
GAGTATCTGAACCTCTCAGCTTTGCTCAGATTAGCGCTGGTAAATACTGGAGGGTTGTTTATAACAACCAAGGCAACATTCATCCATGCCAAGAATAGAAAGGAAAAGATGGTTCTCAAAGAAAAAGGGCATAGTTAGGAAGAAACACCATGTCCCCCCCCCAGCCCACCTCCATATTTTGGGCAAAGGAGACATGAGAAAACACTTTTGGGCAGAAGAAAGAACTGAAGTTGAACTAGCAAGGTTCTACCTAAATCAGAACTATGAGTCCATTTAGCTAGCGACAATACTGAAAGGGAGAATCATAAAACATAATATAAAAAACAGTGTCTATGACGTGAGACTTAATCCTACCCTTCACTGCGCCCCTTGGTTGAAGTAGCAAGAGTTCAGTTTGTTCTTTGGGGATGGTTGCTGTGTTTTGTACTGGTAAGTTGTTCAGAGGATTTTGGAAAAAAAAAAAAAACCTGTTAAGACCTGTCTAGAAAAGCTTCTGGAGGTAAAGTACAGAAAGTTTGTATAAGCATCCAACAACTCCTACTTAACACTGCACAAGGGAATATTTTAAATCCTAAATCCTCAACCACACTGCTTCATAATTACTTTTCCTAGTGGAATTCAACACAAATTTATACTTCAAAACACTGACAGTACTTGTGAGGAAAAAATGATTTTTCAAGTGTCTGGTGTAATATTAAATCTCAAATGTCGTTTCTTGACAGAAGAAATGGTTTCATAAGAGAGTTGAAAATTTTCTGGAAAAATATCAAAGTAAAAAATGCATCAAGACTTTGACAGAACTAATAAAACTGACAAACATCTCTGAAGATAGATTTTGAAAAGGTGTGAAGGCACTAGTAAACAATATTAAAAAGAAAAAAATCAATCCTTCAAAGGTTAAAAAGATAATCAGATGGTATTATGAACAACTTTATGTTATAACATGTGAAAATTCAATGAAAAGAATAAACTTCTAGAGAAAATATTACCAAAATTTTCTTAGGAATAAATAGAAAATGTAAACAATTATATAACCATAAGAAGTACAAACCTTCTTCCCATAGAAAACCAGGTTCAATCAGCCTATTTCACTACCTATAACAAAGGAAGAAATAACTAAATATGCAAGAAAGGAATACCAATCTCCATAAATTTTCTAGTAATATAGAAAATTGGGATATTTCTAACTTGCCTTATCATTATAACTTTAACACAAAATCCAGCAAAGAATGAGATCATAATCATAAACTGAGATTAATCTTGCTTATTAACATGAATATCAAAATTTGAAACAATACTAACGTAAGTCTTAAGTGTGCAGTATGTGTGTGTGTGTGTGTGTGTGGTGTGTGTGTGTGTGAGAGTGTGTGTTTATGTGTTAAGAAAATGGATGAGAACAAGCTTGATTTTTTTGTTGTTGTTGGTCATGGGGCTTGAACTCTGGGCCTAAGCACTGTCCCTCAGCTCTTCAGCTCAAAGCAAGCACTTTACCACTTGAGCAACAGGGCCACTTCTGGTTTTCTGGTGGTTTATTGGAGATAAGAGTCTCACATTGAACTGTGATCCTCATATCTTAGCATCACTAGTGAGTCATTGGCACCCTGCACAAGCTTGATTTTTAAAAAATAAATATATTAGTGAATATCTAGACAAAAGGAAAAATAATCATCTTAAGAGGTAGAAAACAATTGATAAAATTCCTTAAACTGACAAATGGTACCTGCAGAAAACATGGAATTTTGTGGTACAATATTAAAAGCATTCCCTTTGAGACTGGGAAGAAAACTAGTATATCTGTGATCATGATTCATGTATGATCACAATAAACTTTAAGTCTATAATCAGGAAGATAAAGTAATAAAGGGCATATGGATTGAAAAGAAATAAAGAAATCTGACATGTGGATGTAATCTGTATGTTAGAATCCAAATGAAGCTTCACAACAAATTATTAAATTAAGAAAATATAACATAGTTTCAAGGTATAGATTGTATATGCACAATCATTTTGGTAACAGCACAATCATTAAATAGGAGTATCACAGAAATTTCAAGAGCTATGTAAAGTACAAAACTGAATTTTCAAACAAAATATTGATGAACATATAGTCATGATAGATGGATAAAAGGACTTGATACTATCAAAAAAGTGATGCCCCTAAGATAGATGGATAATTTAAAAGATACCCACATCAAAATTCCAACAGGAACTTCATGGTAATTGACAAGCTGTTTAGGAATTTAAATGGAAGAACAAAATGCCCACAAGGTGAAGATGGACACTTCCTTTTATCATATTCATTGTTATAAAATAATAATAATTTAGAAAGAAGGGTTCTGCCAATGGCTAATGAAGTGAAACAGACTAGAAAGCCACAAAACAGACCTGTTCTTATATGAATTTATGGACATGACAGACTATATACAATAAGTCGTTGGAGAAACAATGCAATAGATATCGTAAGTTATTCAGACATACTTCACTATCCATTGGTGAGAAACAGACTTACATTCCTATGGCACACTACATTTAAAGCCAGGTTACATCACCTGAAAACCTCAGACAGGAAATGTCCAAACTAGCAACAAAATAGAAAAGAGAATACCTTTCTGATTTCCCTATAGGGGAGAGGTTCTTAAACTTGCACAAAAGCCATCAAAGAAAAGAAAAATTTTATCAATTCATTCAGGAGATAGTAAAAATAATTAAAAGGTAATATTCACAATAAGAAAAGAGGGTTTTTTAACAACTAAAGTTGACAAAAAGATTTGCACTAAATCATGGACCAAAACATAAAAAATAAAAACAAAAATGAAAACTTCTTGCAAATCAATTTTTAAATCCAATAAAATGGGAAAGCTCTTGAACAAAAACTTCACAGATGAATAATTCAAAGTGAAAATAAACATGTGAAAAGATGCTCAGTTTTATTAGAAATTATGAAATGTAAACACAAACTTCAATGAGATAATATCATACCCACAATACTGATGAAAATTAAAGTCTGGCAATATTCATGCTGGTAAGGATGTGCAAGCTGAGACTTTATTACAAATGATATGAGCATCAATAAATGCTGCAACCACTTTAGAATATAACTTCTTTTTAAATAAAATATGTATATCTCATTACCCAGGAAATATATGCATATAAGCATCAAGAGAAATATCCAAGAATACACACCGTTGTATGTTTATTATCTCTGCAAGTTCTAAATAATCCAAATGTCCTTTAACACTATAACAGATCAATAAGTTATATTTTATTTACTAAATGGATTGCTATGCATCCATATAAATAATGAATTTCAGCCAACACTATTAAAAAACCAACACTATTTAAAAAGTTTGTTTAAAAATGCATACAATATTATTTCATTTATATGAAGTCAATATACTATTTAAAGATTTAAGGGGGAAATAATAGTATTTTGAAAATGGTCATAAAACACCAGATTGTATCATAGTTATTTAAGGGAGAAAATAAGCTAGGGTCAGACAGCAACACATGGAGACTTCTAGGTTCTTGAAAATGTTCTGTTTCTTGCCTACACATTGGGTAAGTAGATGTAACTATGTTTGTTCTCTATATGTTACATATTTCCCACCAATATTTTGTATTTAATAATTATGTCACTTATATGCTCTTTAAAATTGTTGCAATAGATCAAGGACAATGACAAATCTTCCAAATCTACAGTAATGCCTCTTGAGGAAATCTATGCCCAAGACCAATGGCTTAACCAGCCAAGTTGGATGATAGCAAATTCCAAATGGAAAGATGGATGCATTGGATCTTTGTAGCCTGTCACACCCAGTCATCTCATTAAATTATTCTTGTTCCAATTTTGTTTCCTTTCTAACCTATCCCACAATTATAAATTTAACAGCTCACATAGATTTGCCCAGGGGGAAGGAGAGTACCGATGAGTGCATATGAGTCACTAGCGAGCTTGATGGCTCCATTCCTCACTGTGATTTAAAGGTGGCATACTGGCTTATAGTTCATGTTCTGCACACATCCTTAGGGACAATCTAAGCCTGCTGAAGGGAAGATCGAACGATGAATCATTCCAGGAGCAAGGGTGTCCCCTTGTCTGAGAGGGAGGCAGAACAACAGGAAGGAAGTGTCCAGATCCCACAGTCAGCATTCCAATGCATTATCAAGGGATCTGATAATAGAGTACTCCATGTGGTTGTAGGCAGAGATTTGAGTGCTCATGAAGCACTCAATATATAAAGCACTAATATATATATATATATATATATATATATATATATATATATATAAAGCAATATATAAAGCACTAAGTGCTGCAGTGAAAGACAGCATCATGTAGTTGAAACAACAGTTTTCAGAGTCAATTTTGACCAAATATTGGCTTTGTCATTCAGGAGGTACCTATATAATAGTTATAAATGAAGGCATAAATTATGATACTCATGCTGAAGATCATTTCAGGGACTGCACTGTGCCATTTCTCCAGGAGAGACCATGTGGTAGATGGAAGAGCTTGCATCTAGATGCCAGTCCTCAGTCTAATTCTTTATCCTTTGTGTTTCAGCCATATGATCAATTCCAGCCTCATTTTTTTCTTATTTACAAAACAAGGTAAGGACATCAACCTTGAGGAGATGGTGAGATAATGAGACTAACCAAAGACACTTTGGAAGTGATCAACAAAGGTAAGATAATTTTATTGTTGTTGAATGTTGATTAGCTATTTAACAATCAAGTTTGGAGAGAGAGGGGCAGGACAAGGAACCAAAGGGATGCTGAAGGCAAGGAGAAGGTGTCACCAGAGTGATAAATCACAGGTGTGAACTGATGCCAAGGGAAGAGAAAGGGATAGCAAACAACAGTGAGCTAGGACTGGCCATAGCAAAGGAAGAGTAAGCACTAACTAACGGAAGGAAACCCATTAGTCATTAGTGACTCAGATGTGGAGATTGTGCTCAAGGACAGATTTCCAGTTGTTGGGAAAGAGGGTAGAACAAACCCAACTTTCAGTCACTCCCAGACAAACTTGAGTGGAATAAGTCTTAATATCAAAATAAAAACCACATGTTCAAAGCAAGAGGCCACGACTCTAGCATCCTAATTTCCCAGCTCATCAATTGCATTGTCATCTGGGTTAGCATGGTGTGTGAGTGTGTGTGTGTGTGTGTGTGTGTGTGTGTGTGTGTGTGTGTGTGTGTTTGGAGCTCTAAGCTGCAAGGGAATAAAGTCTAGGGACTCATGCTGACAAGGGAGGGAGTGAAGCATGACTTCATCGTGGGCTTCAGCACGTCAGTTAAAGGTAAAAGTTTTGTGGTGCATCAAGTAAGAGAGCAACTACACACTAGCCAGTTGTATTGCCCAAGCGGCGTCCTAAAGCCTTGGAATATCTTTATATTCTTGATATTCCAAGTTTGAAATCAAGGGTAATACTTGTAATAGCAAAGGTATCAGCAGATGGTATTTTATAACATGTGGATGGAAATAGCAAGGTTAAAAAATGTTTGGCAGATGTTGATATGTCTCAGTTGCTCCAATCCCAAACTCATACTCTTCATCCCAAGCCATTTCTCTAACATTTGTAGAAGGGACAGGGCAAAATGTTGTTCATAAAGATTGCTACTGCTTCTGTAAAGGGCTATTCATAAAAGATGGTTGCTCCTGTTTCTAGCTGTGCTGATTACAAGTTTGGTGCATGAACAATAAAAGTTAATTTCCTCAAAAAATGCAAACATTGAACACAAAACGTAATATTTCAAAGTACCAGTGAGATTCCAAAAGTCTGGTCAACTTGGAAAAACATTTTGAAGGAAATCCATTGCATTTCTGAATGAAAAATGAATCTGGTTTTCATATAACTTTTTCAAGATAGGTTTCATTTCTAGTTGGCTTTTCAAATATTTTTCTAGGACTTTAGAAATACTTTAAGAAAGTATTTAGAAATACTTTTTAGGACTTCCAAAATGTTAAGAGACTTAATATTTGCTTACAACTGCAGCATGTGCATTGAGGTTTGAGATGCAGTTTGTCACTTGGCTTAAACAAATAGTGCTTCTATGTTATATTGGGTGGGATGGGTAGTTCTTTCTTTTAACGGTTGTGTCTTTTTCAATCGTTAACACTGCCAAAAACATCACCTGAGTGCTTTGGGGCATTAACAAGGAAGAATTGCTTTTGTGCAAACACCTGCCACCAATTGGAGAAGAATTAAGTTCTCTCCAATTCTACCTACCTTCCTGGAAATTTTAGTCCACTTCAAATTAGAATAGGGAGAAAACTCCTTAGGGAAATCATTGGACTTTTTAATCTGAAGAAAAAGGTGTAATATCTTAGTTCCTAATGCAAGGTTGTAGTTAATATTACTACTCAGTAGTTCTTCCATTTGCCCCTTCTTTTAACTGCATAAATATTCAATTCTATTTATTTTACTGCACATAGCATTAGTAAGCCATAGGATTCACCAGTAAAAGATAATATAATTAGAATTTCTGGTGCTTAGCTGTATCCATTTCTCTGGTGCTGGGGGAGGAGCATTCTTACGTATTTCTGTTCTGTCTTGGTGGCTTCTGTGGCCACCCAAAGCATTGCTTTATTTTTTCTATCATATTTCTTTCTCTCTGTTCTAACAAGAAACCCCCAACCAGACTCAAAGATAGTCACAAATATTGGAGCTGTTTCTGTGTTAGTTAATGTAGGACTGACCATTGTTTGATGAAGGTTTGTGTAATTCTTCCGGAGCACATGTAGTCTGGTGGTATGATAAGGAAGATTAGATACGAGAGCAAAAATCCTGCTCTTCAATGAAAGACTGTGCATTAGCATTTTATTGACAGGCAGACTGGGTTTGAATCTCTTCTGCCCTTTGTTACCTGGGTGTTTTAAGGTATCTTGACCCTTATCTTTATAATGAAAACAAGAACACTGTGTGTCTCATGGAGTTAGTGTTGAAGGTTCAGATATATAGTGCCTAGCACAATACAGTGTTATTATGATAGAAACTCTTCTCTTTGCCATGTCATTCTTAAGAAACTTTGGTCAAGCCACTCAACTGCTGAAGCTTTGATTCTTCTCTGAGGTGTAAAATGAAGGAAACAGTCTATAAAGCTTTCTCAGTTTTAATTTTCTATGACTTGAAAATTTTCTGTTCATTAGTAACAATGGTAGTTGGTACTCACCAAATACTATCTATATATGTCCTTTAGATTTTCAAAATCATTCTTAGGTTCTAGTGACTAAAAATATATGTGTAAGTAATACACAACTCTGAGTCTAAGGCAGTTATGAGCAAATTTACTACATTCTCACTGTCTATTTCTCTGTATGTCTTTCTCTTCCAGAGAAAAGAGGAGGAAGAAGAAGAGGAAGAGGAGGAAGAGGAGGAGGAGGAGGTGGAGGTGGAGGAGGAGGAGGAGAGGAAGAGCAGGGTGGGCCAAGCAGTGTGAGGAAAGGCAGATTTGGGATATGTTGCAAAAGAAACCTTGTTGTCCAAGAAAGTACTGGAGAAAATCTGACTGAATTACATTTGACTGTGACAAGAAAAAAAGCAATAATTCTTTCTACTATTAAGCAACTAGAATATTTCAATTTTATTGTGTAAACAAGTAGCAGTTACTTACACTGACTTATATAGGGCTCATATTCTTCCATATCCCATCCTTTAAATTTTTATACAGATGACTGTTTCAAAAACAGAAATAAAGAACAATCTTACAGAGAAGATGAACAAAGGAAATGCAATTCTCAATCAGCATACAGGCTGAGAAAGGAGGCTAGAAAGACAATTATGGTATTGTCCGTACTCCACATCTCTCTTGAATTTACTAAAGACCCATAATATTTAATTTTCTTAACTCAAACATTTTGGGTAAACTAGATATTATAAGTTGAGAATTATGAAGTTCTGTGCAATTTGATATGATAGATCATGGGATAAGATGTACATTGCAAAGGCATTGCAAGTTATATATCTGACATGGGCAAATTTTGGTAATTTTTAAGAGAAGAAACATGAAAGTCAAAATATGAGTCTGGTAGATATTTCCATAAGAACTTTGGAAAGAGGAGTGTAGTATGCTCCACAGAACATACTTGATGTCCTTAATCATTTTCTTTCTTTGAAAAAATTATTAAACTTACTATATCAGGAAAAGAATAAAGAACTTTAAAAAACAGAAAAAGAAGCATAACAAAAATGTCTTTTTAAGCAATTGGATAGTTGAACTTCTCTGTATAGTTTAGGAAAACTGGAATCTGTTGAGAGTGGACACATATCAATATCATTTTATTAATGATAAAATTAAAGGTGAATTTCAAAAATACATAAATACCAGTGGTTCCACTTTCTATATCATTTATTTATTTATCCAAACTATGTATGAGTCAAAGAGCTTTGTGGATTGAAGGCCACCACAGCACCATAAACAAGAGAGCTGAACCTATAAGAGATGAATAATGACCTAATCCAAAGAGATTATCTCCAGGTTCCATTGGTCATTGTCTAGTCTCAGCAATATGCTAAGGATACATAAAGTGCCAGAGTAGAAAAGAGCCTGCTTGGCTTTGCTTTCTGTTTGTAGTTGTTCAAGCGGAGGATGATTGATGCAGAACAGTGAGCAGAATTCCTGCAGCTGCATGGAAGATTGCAGTTCACTGATGTCAGTGCTCTGGCACCTGTCATGCTTCACAAGATACGAAGGAAGTATACAAGGAACGAATATGAGGCTTGAAGCAATGAATCTGGTCATTGGACACAATAAAGTTTCATCCCAACAGTCATCATCTGATGATGCCTTGCTTGCACACCAGGAAAGTGGGTTTTCCCATGAAAAGAATTGCTTGAAAGTTTGGTAAAAGAAGAGACACTTAGCATTGTATCAAAAAAAAATGATGCACATATCTTCTGAGCTCTACATACATTTTGCAACTTACAAGAGGCTTTTACCTTCAAAGCTTAGCCAACAGTGGATCATTCCATCTCATAGCCAAAGGTCTGTATATATATATATATATATATATATATATATATATATGTACATATATATACATTTATATGCATACATATATGAAAAAGAAAGTGGCAAGAATCCTTAATAGTCATCAATGACTATAGATTAAAAATTCTGTCAGCTACAACAATATGTGCCACAGTAACCCCCAGATTATTACAATAAATTTAGAAAGTCATTAAAATACATGTTAAATTCTCTAGGGAGACATAGCAATATCTCCCCAATACCATATAAATTGGTATTAATCAGTTGTTTGGATATTAATAATAAATTGATGGTTAAGAATTTATTTGGACTGAAGAACACCTAAAAAAAAAGTCTCTGTTACCCAATAAGTTTTTTTTTTTCAGTTTGCTATTTTATTTTTATTTTTATTTTTTTTTTCATGATCAACATTTTTTTTT